>NW_006399770.1:22224032-22231258 GCF_000299155.1 Elephantulus edwardii
AGGTTTGAATTTGTTCTTCAGTTCCTTGAGCTTAAGAAATGCTGAACAAGTTCTGCCCTTTTGATTTTCCGACTCTAGCTCCTCGCACATTTCATTGTAGTATTTTGCTTTGTCATTCAAAAAAATGTAACATCTACAGTATCAAAATACTAGATACAAGGTCATACATGCCCTACCCCCCCAATCTTTCACACCAGCTTCTACTAATTACTGAGTCTGAATTTCATTGCAGATAATCATACAGGCTCTACAGAATTTCTTTTTGACTCCCCAAAGTGGGGTTTATTAGGAAAATAGGTGTGCTAGACATAGGGGGATTATGGCAATGTATAGTGGGGTTGGCAAAGGATAGCATACAATCAAAGTCCAGATTAATTTTAATGCCACCAATATAAGAAGTCTCTAGTTTTTGCAAAGGTCCTGAAAGTTTTGTCTCATAGCAGTCCCAAATTATGTCTTCCTTAAATCATCCAGCAAGAAAAATATTTAACTCTGGCTCTGTTTCAAGAGCTCCATCAGGCTACATTTTGTCACATGTTTTGATTGCCTTCAAGTCGAGCACAATTCTTAGCAACCTTATGAACAAAAGGCCTGAAGTCTCCCTATAACTATCGACATTTATCAAAGTTCATAGAGTTTCTGGAGACATATTGTTTAGGAAGTGGATGGATGCCACTCCTGCGTCCACTTTTGCTTCCATTTTGCCACATAGTCTTTATAATCTTTAGTCTTTGCCACATCATCTTTATCATTTTGTAATCCTCATAGTTTTTTCCATTCCTGCTTCTGTTTTTCCATATAGTCTTTATAATCAATATATTACACAAGTCTGACAGGCTTAGTAAAAAAACACAAAAAGAAACAAACAAAACAACCAAAAAGACACAGCAAACCAAACCAAACTGTGGTTTAATATCAAAGGCATGGAATTGAAATCCACCAGCTGCTCTATTGGAGAAGGATGGACAATCTCTTTCTGTGTTATTTTTTGCCATCAAAATCCACTGCAGAGTGGTTTGGACTAGACAGCATGTAAGTAAGTAAGTAAGTAAGTGTCTGTCTATCTATCTGTCTATCTATCTATCTATCTATCTATCTATCTATCTATCTATCTATCTATCTATCGATGTATCTAGTTGCTATTGTTGAGTACCATAGAGTTGGAACTGGCCCATAGCTGACCTTTCAGCAGATTTTCAGAGGTAATTAATCTCACAGGAGGAGATTGCTCATCCTTCTCCCACAGAGCAGCTGGTGGATTTAAACCACGTTCCTTCAAGATTGCAGTGCAGCTTCTTGCCACTAGGCCTTGCTTGCTTTTTTGTGTGTATTTTATAATATTTGTTTGTTTGTTTTAGTGAGCCAAAACTCAGATAACAAATCCCAACAAATATGTTTTTGTTGTAGTTAAGTGCCATTGAGTTGAGTCCTACTTTAAGTTCCCCAGTGTGGGAGAAAGATTTACCATCTCTTCCTGTGTGATTGAGTGTCTTTAAAAACCATTTGGAGGGCAAATTGTGAGTTGATTATGACTTAATTGCACATAGCAAAAAAAAGGGATGCAATAAAATGGAACAACATTACATATTTCTGTACCATTCTCACAATATTTATCTATGTTTAAGTCCAGTGTTGTAGCTACTGTGTCAATCTCTTTTTCACTGTCATACTTTTTATCAAACATATATCTTTCTACATGGAGTGATCTCTTCTAATAATGTTTCCAACTTACGTGAGAGCAAGTCACACTATCCTCATTTCCTAGATGCAAACTATCTATAGAATTTCAAAGATACATTTAATTAATGGTATAGTCAATACTCTTTGTCAATGCCTTAATTAATAGTAAACAATTACCCTCAGTTCATCTGATTTATTGCATTTGAAACAATTGAAATTACTGTAGTATGGGTGTGGTGTACTTTAGTCCTCAAAATTACATGCTTTCTTAAAAGAGTTCTTTAAGGAGCTCTGTTGCTTTGGATTGCCCAGTCCAATATTTTAACTGATTTATTTACAGATGCTTCTTTGGATGTTGCTTGTAGGCCAAAGTAAAATAAAATTCTTGAAAATTCTGGTCATTAACAAAGATCACATTTATCATGATAGTATTTAATGGTCATATTGTAACCATTTTGTTTTCTTCATGTTGGGTAATTTTACTGAAAGCTTTAGCATTTATTTTCTTTATTAATTACTTCAAGTCATTTTCACTTTCAATATTGTATTGTTGTTTTTAAGTTCTGTTGAGTCATAGACGACTCTTAGCAACCCTATGAATGAAAGACCTGAACACGTGTATAACTTTCATCATTTCTCTATGTTCGTAGTTTCCAGAGGTAAGCTATTTCAGAAGTGGATGTCACTCCTGCTTCCAAGCTTCTTTTAATTGGGAAGCTCCTCCAAACACTATCACCATGAATAACCATTATCACATTTGACACATCAGTGTCACAGTGTTTAGCATCACAGCAACAATGAGTTGCCTCTGTACAGCAAATGGACAGAGCAGTGCTATACCATTTAGAAGAATGTTTGACCAAAAGCAAATAAAACCAGGCCTGAGGACTGCAGATTGAAATCACTCACCTTTAGCTTTGTGGTATAACTTTCTATCCACTAGGCCAACTGAGCTCTCTCTATGTTGTTGATAAGTGCCATCAAGTCATAGGTGACTCATAGCGACCCTATGAATGAAAGACCTGAACACTTGTATAATTTCCATCATTTCTCCAAGTTTATAGGGTTTCTGGAGGCAAGCTATTTTGGAATTGAATGCCACTCCTGCTTCCAAGCTTGTTTCAATAGGGATGCTCTACCAAACACTGTCTACAATGGGTAACCATTATCACATTTGACACATTAGTGTTAGTGTTTATCATCACAGCAAACACGAGTTACTTCTGTACAGCCAATGGACAGACCAGTGCTATATCACTTAGTGTAGCAGGCTACTTTTTCAAAATGGCTTTCCTCATTATTGTTTTCTTTTTCATCACATGCCTGTGTGGAAATATGTGAATAATGTGAATAAGATAAATAGTATCTTTTAATATTTTGTTAACTTTCTTTAAAAGAAAAATTTAAATTTAAAAAATTAATAAGAAATTAATTTATTCAAGACATGTTTAGGCTAAATATATAATGTTGATTTCAGCAATGTACCACTGAACATGTTTGTAGTCTCATAAAATTTATTTTGCTCCTTTGTTTTGAAAAGGGCAAATTGTTGTTATTATGTGAGGATAAGTCACCTGTGACACATAGTGACCCTAAGTACAACAACTTTAAACCCTGCTCTATCCTATGCCAATCTCAAAGTCTCTGGCACACTTAACCCCATAACGCCAGTCACTAAATCAATTCATCTCATCCCAAGCATGACTTCCCTCTCCAAGAACTTGTCCCTCCTTGCAACATATCCAGAGTATGCCTGACAAAGCTTCAGAATCCTTGCCTCCAAGGAGTAGCCTGGTTTAACCCTCTCCAGGATAAATCTGTTCTTTTAGCAGGCCTTGGTATATTCAATACTATTCTCAAACACCACAGATCAAAGGGATTAATTTTCCTTTTGTCATCCTTAGTCATTTTCCAGCTCTCTGGTGCATAGCAAGTGATTGTAAAGACTGTGGCCTTTATCAAGTGCACCCTTGCCTCCAGATTGACATTGTTATTCTTCAGTACTTTGAAGAGGTCTCTGACAGCAGACTTTCCTAGTGCAATACACCTTTTACTTGCCTGGATGGTAGTGCCAATAGTGTAGATTGTGGAGCCAAGCACACTATAGCTGTTGACAATCTCAATATCTTCAACATCTATCATGTTGCTGCCAATAGACCCATTCGTGAGAATCTTTATTTTCTTAAAGTTGAACTTCAATCCATATTGAAAGCTGTAGTCCTTGAACTTCTGCAGCAAGCACTTCTTGCCACTAGACCACCAGAGCTCATCCTCGAAAGGACAAGTAGCTCTCAAATGATTTCTTCCTAATGGTATTTTTCTTTTAAAAAATTTAAATTCTTTTTAATTGTTTTTATTATCATTCAATTTTATACAATTTTTATTTACACTGCTCCATTCATGTAAAAAAAAAAGTGTTGATTGTAGAACCAAGCAAACTAAAGCTGTTACAATCTCAATCTTTTCACCATCTATCATAATGGCCTCTTTCAAATAGGAATATGCAAGCAAAATATATAGGCTGCTTTGCAATTACTTGCTATGCATCAGAAAGCTGAATATTGACTACGGATGAAAGAAGGATTGATGCAATTGAGTTGTGTTCTCAGGAGGACAAACAAGTTTATCCTAGAAAGAGTGAGACCACACTTTGTCTCCTTTGAGACAACGATTCTGAAGCTTTGTCTGACTTACTTTGGCCATATTGCAAGGAACAACAAGTCCTTGCAGAAGGGCATCATTCTTGGGAGAGTAGAGGGACATCACAAGAGAGGAAGGCCCTCCATAAGATGAATTGATTCAGTGACTGGGGTAATGGGTGTGTCAGAGGCAATAAAATCGGTACAAGATAGAACAGAGTTCAGGGCAGTTGTATATAGGGTCACTATGAGTTGCAAGCAACTTGATGGTACATAACAGCAAAGAAGTGATAGGTCAGTTTTGCCGTTCTTTGATATTTGAATTGAGCAATTTTAGAGGCAGACACTCAAGATCTCACTATCAGCAAGAAAGAAGAAGCCAAGTGACACTGTGTACTTATTTGATCTAGAGATTCTGTGAAAATCTGATCCAGACCTGGATGATAGCAGCAGAAGCAGCAGCAGCAGCAGCAGAAAAATAGAGCACAGAAAGGATGGGGAGTGCCATTCCATAGAGACAGAGTTGGTCTAAGTTTATTGAAAGATCAAGATGTGGGGTATGTCATATGAAAGACTGGAAGAGCTGTATAACACTGACCCAGTATTTCAAAGCCCAAGGTTGTAAAGTCTGTAGGTATACATGAGAAGCTGTCCTGCCTGAAGAATTGTATCCTCTTTTCAAACCAAATTGTAAACTATTAACTTCCTTAATTAACTTCATGCTTGTGCATATTACATTAAAGTTTTTGTGATCCTTGCAATGGATTAATTGACCCAGTAGTAATGCGAACCCTAGAGAGATGGTAAATATTATAAATGATAGAAAGAAGTATGGTGAGCATGAGGGCATGTCTGGCAACATAGAAATTCGTTTTGTTTATGGATACTGTTGATAGAGACTGATCTCCCTCATGGAATTTGTCGAAGTCTGAAGCAGCATCTCCCACAGCAGCCATACACTTTTTATACTCAACAAACAAGACCATGTCAAAAGCACATCAAAGTCATTCACAATTCTTTCTCCACTGCTGATGCTTAATTTGTATTTGTTCAGTTCAATATTTCAAGACCGTTTGCTCAGCATACAAACTCAATATGGCAAAAGGATAAAACTATGTTGCATATTTATAGTTTTCAGACCACACAGTATCTCTCTGCTGTCTTTGTAAAACTGCCTCTTGGTGTATTTACAGGTTCTGCCTGAATACAGAGAGAGGATATATGTTGTTGTCATGTGCCATCAACTCATAGCAACCTGATTATATATTAGCACTGAATCCTGCCCCACTCTGAGCCAATCTCATCATTTCTGACAGACCTTATGTAATCCCATTTCTCTAGTCACTTAGTCAATTCATCTTATCCTGGGTCTTCCTCTCCTGCACTGTCCCTCTACAATTCCAATCATTATGTCCCTCTCCAAGGATTGGTCTTTCCTACTCACATGCCCAAAATATGTGAGATGGTGCTTCAAAATCCTTACTTCCAGGGATCAGCCTGATTTAACCCTCTCCAAAACAGACCTGTTTGTTTTCCTGGCAGTCCACAGTGTGTTCAACACTATTAAGCTCCACAACAAAAAAGCATAGATCCTTCTCCTATCATCCTTAGTTACTGTTCCACTCTCAGATGCATAGCAAATAATTATGAAGACTATATCCTATACCAGGCACGCCTTAGTCCCTAGACTGATATTGTTGCTCTTCAGTACTGTATAGGGAGTCCTAACAGCAGACTTTCTCAATGCAATTAGTCTTTTGATTTCCGAACTGCTATTGGCAAGAGCTTTGATTGTGAAACCATGCAAGCTGAAGGTATTAACAAGCTCAGTCTCTTCTCCATTTATCATGAAGCTGTCAATTTTTCTGTTCGTGAGAGTCTTTCTTTTTTTGACGATGAGCTTCAATCCATATTGAAGGCTACACTCCTTGACCTTCTACAGTAAACACCTCATGTTCTTCTCAGTTTCAGTAATCAACGCTGTGTCATCTGCATTCCTCTTCATAATGTTCAGCCTTCCAGATGATCTGTTCTTCATATTGATTGAAAATTATGAGACAGAATGCACATCTTTACTGATACTCAAACATGCATTCTTTTCCTGCTCTGTTCTGAGTACAACTTCTTGGTCCAAGTATAGGTTTAGCATGAGCACAAGTAAGTGCTCTGGAATTCTCTTTCTTCTTAAGATTAGGCACAATTGGTTGTAATCCACACAGTCAAATGCCTTTACATAGTCAATGAAATACAGATAGACATTCCTCTGGTATTCTCTGTTGTTAGTCAAGATCCGTCTAATTATGGTTATGATACCCCTAGTGCCATGGCCTCTTCTCCACCCAGCCTATACATCTGGCAGTTCTTTGCTGATGTACTGTTCCTGTAGTTTTTAAATGATCTTAAGCAAGAACTAGTTTGAGCGTGATATTGATGATATTGTTCTAAATCTCCACAATCTGTTTTGTTACCTCTTTTTTGGAATGGGAATAAATATAGTTCTCTTCCAGTCTGTTAAACAGGTAATTGTCCTCCAGATTTCTTGGCACAACCTGGTGAGCACCTCTAGGGCATCATCTGTTTACTGAAATATATCAGTTGATATCTCCTCACTTCCTGGGCCTTGTTTTTTGGTTGTTTAGTTGGTTGGTTTTTTCAATTACTTCAGAGCAACTTGAAATTCCTCATTAAATTATTTAGGTATAGTGACTCTGTGTACTGTTTCCATCTTTCTTTTTTTTTGATGCTTCCTGTGTCATTCAACATTATGCCTTCAGTATTTTAAGTATTGCAAGTTGAGGCTTAAAATCATTGTTTAGTTTCTTCAGCTTAAAAAATGCTAAGTTTCAGATGCAAAAGGACAAATATTGCATGGTGCCACTGTTGTAAAATGGGACTGATATCAAGGTT
>NW_006399770.1:22231543-22233258 GCF_000299155.1 Elephantulus edwardii
AGAGAAGTGCAGCAATGAGTGAATGGAAATCCAAAATCTCTGTAAATGCTCATTAAAACGATTTAAAAGAAATTAAACAAAATGCTGAGTTAGTATCTTCTGATTTCCTGACTCCTGCTCCTTGCACATTTCATTATAATACTTTGCTTTGTCTTTCTGTGCTTCACTTTGGAATATTCTGTTCAGCTTCTTAACTTCTTGATTTCTTCCCGTTGCTTTGGCTTATTGGTGCCCTAGTGCAATATTCAGAGTCTATTCTAACATCCATGTTGCTCTTTTCTTTCTCTTCTGTCTTTCTAATGACTTTTTGCATTCTTCATGGATGATATTCTTGGTCCTCCCACAGCTCATCTGGTCTTCACTTATTTGTGCTCAGGGCTGTAAATCAGAATGAGTGTAATTTGAACTGTAACCATAGGACACCAAAATAATAAAATAAAACAACTACAACCCCCCCCCCCCAAAAAAAAACAAATTGAAAACTAGCTTCAGAAATGTTAAGAAACAGTGATTTGTAAAATGTTGACATTTTCAGTATTTGGTTTGACACACTTTTTTTGTTTAGAAGACAATTGCCTTCAAGAAAGAATTCCCATCATTTTATGTCAAACTTGAAGAAATATTAAGTACCAAATGTATACCACAGCACAGGCAGGATATCAACTCCTCTGGGCTTAAGATACCTTTACTCCATTGTATAAGACCACTAACAACTCTAATAAATAATAATCATTTTGGAGAATTTATTAGATAAATTTTCCTTAAAGATGTGAAGGAGTAAATGATCTTTGTATCCCATCACAAGGTGTATAATTTATTCTTATTCAAGCTCTTCTGAACATTAGAAGATTCAATTACTAGATATATGATACAATATTCCATGCTGACTTGCTAAAATATAAGCCACCACTGGACCAATTGGGAGCATCAGGATGGATGGTGAAGAGAGAAGAGATTGAGATTGTTAACAACTTTAGTCTGCTTGGCTCCACGGTCAACACTCTTGGCATCAGTAGCCAGGAAATCAAAAACACATATTGTGATGGAAAAGTCTGCTGTTAGGGACTTCTCTAAAGTACTGAAGAGCAATGGTGTCACTGTGGAGACTAAGGTGCACCTGATACATGCTATGGTCTTCACAATTACTTGTTAAGCATCAGAGAGTTAGACAATGGCTAGGGAGGTTATAAGAAGAATTGATGCCTTTGAGCTGTGGTGCTGGAGAAGAGTATTGATTGTATCCTGGACTGCCAAGAAAACAAACAGATTCATCCTTGAGAGGGTTAAACCAGGCTGTTCCTTGGAGGCAAGGTTTCTGAGGCTTCATCTGACATACATTGGGCATGTTGTAAGGAGGGAGAGGTCCTTGGAGAGGAACATCATGCTTCAGAGGGTGGAGTGACGGCTCAAAAGGGGAAGACCCTCTATGAGGTGGATTCATGACTGGGACAATCGGGATGGGTGTGTCAGAGGCAGTGAGGTTGGCACAGGATAGAACAGGGTTTAGGGCTGTTGTAAATAGGGTAGCTATGAGTCACAAGCGACTTGACTGCACATTAACAACAACAACAAAATATAAGCATACTTGTATGCTCAGTATGAAACTATGACTTTAAATAATCAACCTATACTTGGACCAAGAGGCAGTAGTCAGAACAGAGCAGGGTAACACTGCATGGTTCAAAATAGGGAAGGGTGTACGCCAGGGATGCATC
>NW_006399770.1:22234008-22249969 GCF_000299155.1 Elephantulus edwardii
AATCGGGATGGGTGTGTCAGAGGCGGTGCGGTTGGCACAGGATAGAGCAGGGTTTAGAGCTATTGTGCATTGGGTCGCTATGAGTCGGAAACGACTCGATGGCACATAACAACAACAACACCACAAGTTAAATATCTGGCTAAGCACTGTCCTTCTCAGTTCATGGACCCTTGAAAATACAAAGTGCTGTGGAACATTATCTGAAATAAAGATCTTAAGTTTAGGCCCTCAACTTTAAAGGCACTTAAGCCCAATGAGGAAATTTCATTTGTTAATGGCATGACGCAAAATGAAGTGAAACAACTGTAAATAAGCATTGTTAATTGTAATATGGGATGTTGAAGTATTAATGTAGGAAAACTGACAATTGCCAAAAATGAAATTGAATACATAATTCAAAGGCATCAATTTTTAGGCCATGTTCCTGTCATTGTTGTCTAATTTGTAAGATTATTTTCTGAGCATACAGGACTATAATAAAATTATTTTATTCCATTGAACTTAAATAGCAGTCATAAATTCTGTTTAATAAAAGAATAATAAGAATGTGAATTTACATATCAGGTGGATATGGTTATAAATTTTATGACTACAATTAGTATAATAAAATAAGTATATTTTATTTCCAGGGCAAGACTGTTCTGAAAATATGTAAAATGTAAATGTCAAAGGCACATTTTATATTTAATGACTGTGCACATAAAGTTCCTGAAGCCTGTCATTGTCTTCTAAGTTCTTACATTGATGATTAGTTACATTTATTTAAATAAGTAATTGCATTATAAAACAAAATTTTACTGAAATTACAAAGATATAAAGCCTTACTCAAGACTACTCTGAGTATGTAGTCATGAAAAGACTAGCATTAAAAATAGCTATAACAATGACAAAATTATAAAAATTTATTGTTTATAATTTTAAAGTATTAAGGTTTCAAGAATTCTTGTTAAAATTTCCATTATATCGAGTAAGATTTGTGAATATTACTTTCATCATATGCTGGGCTTTAATTCTTATTTATTATTATTATTCTGATATACCAACCACTTGGATTTCAGAACTAAGGATCCTCTTACAAGAACAAAAGCAAATTTTCAAATCAGTAACGTTTCTTAAACCTTTCAGAGAATAGGGTGTGTGGTCAAATGACTATCTAGAATGCTAGAGAGAAAGAGGTGGATCCAGAAAGTCAAAGCTGAGATTTGCTTATCAGGAATAAAAGTGACTGGCTCCATCAATTAACTCGAATACAAACAAAAACCGTATCAAACTCATTGCTGTCAAATTAGCACCAATTTAGGCTGTTTTTCCAGTGGGATCCTGAGATGATAAATCACAAGGAAGAAATTGACTACATTTCCTGTGGCACCACTGATGGATTTGATCTAGTACCAGTCTCTACATGGAGAGGAGTGACTTTTTGGATGAGCAGTCCAACACTCTATGGTGCATCACCAAAACTCCTTCATCAACCATTTGTTTTCGATGTTGTTAGGCATCATCAAGTCAACTACCACTTATGAACCCCTATAAACAACAGATTAGAACTTTGCCCTACAGTGAGCCACCTTTACAGTTTCTGCCATGCTGAAACCATTGTTGCAGTCACTATGTCAATACATCTCCTTAAGGGTCTTCCTCTCTCTCTGATGATGATTATCATAACGTATTATTCTAAGGTCTGGTCCTCCCTGAAAACACATGCCTAGAGTATTTGAGATGAATTTTCATCATTCTTGCCTTTAGGGAGCACCTTGGTTGCTCTTGTTCTGAGACAGATTTGAGAGTATATATTCGGTACTCTTTGTCAGTACCACAATTCAAAGGCATAGATTCTACTTTTGTATATATCATTCCTTTTCCAATTTTCAGATGCATTTTGATCTGTTGAAAATAGTATCCCTTAGAAGAGAAATGTTAAGCAAGAACACTTGGATAATGATTTTGATAAATTGTTGTAGGCAGTAAATCACAATATTATGAGAATATTAAATATTTTAACATTTCTTTCAGGGTTTTTTTTTGTTTGTTTGTTTTATGGTGCACACTCCCCTGAAAAATCCTCTTTATGGTCCTCATATGTTATGGAGTTTATAAAACATGTAGTTATGCTCATGAAGAACTTGTGGGTGAACCAAGAAACAGTTGTTGATGCGGAACAAAGGAATGCCACCTGGCTTAAAATCAGTAAGAGTGTTGGTATTGACTATTTTCATTATGTCGATGTAATGTATAAATAAATAATCTGAAACTGGACTATATGAAGAAGAATGTGGCATCAGAATTTGAGGAAGACCATCATAAGAGTATTTAACATAAAAATAACTAATTTATTTTAATTAATGAAAGACTTAAAATCACATATCTAGAAAATTCAGAGAATAACCAGATGAGAAATTCTCAAAAAATTGTACTTAGTCATATCATATTAAGGATTTAAAAAGGAAGTGTAAACAATACAAAGAGATCCTAGTTTGTGGTTTGGAGCTTTATTTCCAGGTCTCTGATCCACCTTGAGTTGATGTTTGTGTATTGTGTGAGATGTGGATCATGTTTCAGCTTTTTGCAGTTAGCCGTCCAATTGTGCCAGCAACATGTGTTAAAGAGGTGGTCATTTCTCCATTTTATAGGTTTTATTTCCTTGTTGAGTATCAGTTGACTGTAGATAGATGGGTCCATTTCTAGGTTCTAAATTCTTTTCCATTTGCCTGTGTGCCTGTCATTGTACCAGTTCCATTTGTTTGGTAACTACCACTGTGTAGTAGGGTTTGAGGTCAGAGAGCGCTATGCCTCCCACTTTATTTCTGTTTTTCAGAAGTGCTTTTCTTATTCAGGGTCTCTTGCCTCTCCAAATAAAAGTAAAATTTCCCTTACTATCTCCTTGAAAAAAGAATTTGGTAGCTGTATTGGGATTGCATTGAACATATAGATTGCTTTTTGTAGGATTATAATTTTCACAATATTGAATATTCTTATCCATGAACAGGGAATTTTTTTCACTTATTTAGGTCTTTTATTGTGTCTCACAAAAATATTCTGTAGGAGGAGGAGATGGTGGAACAGAGAGATGAAGATGGGGGTCATTGCTTAATCATAGGGTCGCACAATTTGTTGGTTAGAGGGAGGGTTGGGTAAAAGAAAGGGGAAAGATCCAATGTGACAAAAATGTATACAAACTTTGTAAGTAAACCTGTATAAAATAAAAATGCAATAAAAGACAGAAAAATATCCGTAGAAATATGAGATCATTTAAAAATATCTAATGATTGATTAATAAATATATTGCAAGTGAGTAATGAATGGTATGAAACATTTAAAATATAAAAGAAGGGGAAATGAGAAAAATAATAATAAAAGAAAAATTGATTCTATTCCCCTATAATTCTATGTTGTTATCATGTGCTGTCTAGTTGGAACTGAATCATAGCTGACCTTCCAGAAATTTTTCAGACACTGTAACTGTACAGGAGGAGATTTTCCATTTTTTTTCTCTCCCTTTAGGTTGCTGGTGGATTTGAACCACTTACCTTTCATGAGGATGACTCAGTACAGAAGTCACATTTTTGTATAGAGGGTCTTTATGAATTGTGGTCAACTCTGTGTACCTAACAGCAACAACAATAACAACAACTAAGTTTACTGTAATTTTAACTTGTGCTTGAAGGAGTATCAGCATGAATTACAGGGAAAGGTATGCATTTATGACTTAGTCACCATGAGTGTGTGGGAAGAGGAAATATCAATCAATTGTCATAATTCACATAAGGAACTGTCTTTACAGAATAAAATAGTAAAAAGGTATACTCAGTTGCTTTTCTCCTTTTATGTTATAGGCCAATCTACCTTTTATGGTACTATTCCCCCCTTTCAAAACTTTCAAACATACTTTAATCCAATAAACTGCTACTAAGCTTTTCTACAATGTAGTATTCATTAACTCCCTGGCATTTGGTCCATAATAGGTCATTGGCTTGAGGAAATTAACACTCACATTGTACTTACAGTGTGTTTTTAAGTTTATTTTTTAAATTAACACTCGCACTGTACTTAAAGGAGAGTGTGTTAACTTTTATTTGAAGTAAACATAAATTACTTAAAAGTGCATATTATAGGCGGAAAAAAGCTGGCCGGGAAAGGTGCGTGGGCGGGGGAGCAGAAACCGGTGGGACCGTACGTGGTGTGTTTGCTCGTGGGCGATTCTTCAACCAATCACAATGTCATCCAACACAGATGTATCACTTTCTTCATATGACGAAGACCAGGGATCCAAATTGAGACGAAAAGCTAAAGAGGCACCATTTGTTCCCATTGGAATGGCGGGCTTTGCTGCAATCGTTGCGTACGGATTGTACAAACTGAAGAACAGGGGGAATACGAAAATGTCCATCCACCTGATCCACATGCGAGTAGAGGCCCAAGGCTTTGTGGTGGGAGCAATGACTGGTATGCTATATTCCATGTATCAAGAACACTGGGCCAAACCTAATAAGTCTTAGAAGAAGAGATGCTGCCTCCGTCTTGTTAGTGTTGCTTGATTAGACCCTTTACTTTGAAGTTAGGTGTTTTATATTAAAAATAAATAATCTGAATGGTTCCAGTAAGCACATGGTATTTTAGACATAGGTTTTCTTTATTGCATCCTCGACTTGCCTTGTGACCAAATTGCCGGTGCCCTGACCACTAACTAACTAGCCATCCAAGGGAGTCAGGTTAGCAAAAATGAAACAGGCCACCCAAATTCTCAAACTCTTAGGAGGAAATTCTCTTTGAAAAAGACAGCGGGCTGACAGTGAAGGACTTGCAGTGGCTGCGGTACACCCCGTGTCGTGTGGTGTGCTGTGTGCCCCGGTTAACTGGACTCTTTC
The DNA here is from genome assembly GCF_000299155.1 of Elephantulus edwardii. Taxonomy (NCBI): domain Eukaryota; kingdom Metazoa; phylum Chordata; class Mammalia; order Macroscelidea; family Macroscelididae; genus Elephantulus; species Elephantulus edwardii. The sequence continues at coordinate 22,238,874 of NW_006399770.1, forward strand.
CTGCCTGCCGTGAGGAGTGACCACGCACCTCAGTTACTCGAGCTCATTGACTCTTTCAAAACCCTCTCAGTAAACAAGATGGAGTACTGGCTCTCAGAGCAGAAAAAGTGTATATGTTTAAATTAATCCTAAAAATCTGGCAACAGCTGCTCAGAAGTAGTATTTATTTTAGAATTGTGCACATAAAGGCTGCTGTAATTAGAGAATTCTATTTTTTTTTGCTGCTGTCACGTTAAAGTAACTTTTCAATGTCCTGTTGAACAGAAGTTGTACGTTCTAATTGCTAATCCAACAGTAAATGAAGATCACTTAAAAAAAAAGTGCATATTATAAACGAAAAAAAATTAATCAAAATTACTATAAAAGGTGCATAGTATATAGGCTATGATATGCTATCAAAAGGAATGTGTGTGTGTGTGTGTGTGTGTGTGTGTGTGTGTGTGTGTGTGTGTATTTCATACTCCCTCAGTAATTCAGAGACGGAAAAGAAAAAAAAATAAGTACTCATTGGCTTCAGTTAGAAATGACTCATAGTTGAACTACAGCAGATTTTCAGATGCTGTAAATAAGATCAGAGAAGACTGCCCATCTTTTTCCTATGAGAGCATCTAATGAACTCAAATGTTTGGTCTTTGTGTAAGCAGCACCAATCTCCAAGGACTAAGATCCCACATCTTCCTCAAAGAGTAAGAGTTTTCAACATTTACATTTGCAAAAAGATGATATTTGCTCTCCATTTGTTGGTCTTAGATTTATAGGTGCTAATCAGAACTCCCATTCTGCATTGATTTCAAGATTCTGCCTCTTGTTTCCAAACTGTGGGTTATTAGGGTTTATTAGATGAACCAGAGTCAAACACAAACTCCAATATTTGCTGATTTCTTTTTGATTATTTTCTAAAAGATTGGGGCTTAAGTATTAACATTTGTCATAATTCTTATGACAACATTTCAAAGTTTGTTTAAATTTCTTCTGGTATTTTTACATATATTGCAAAGTTAAGTTATGGAGTTCTGGGGGCCTAATGATAATAAGCTGCTCTGCAATCCTGAAGGCACAAGATTCAAGCAAGAGAAAGCTGGGCAATCTCCTCCCACCTCATTAACTGCTCCTGAAAACCCACTTGAGGGTCAGTTATGGGTTCGATCTGACTCTGTGGTAAAAACAACAACAGAAAAAAAATTAGTATAAATATGACCTTCATCAAAATTTCCAAATCAATGTAAAATATGACCTTCATCACTCATGATCCTATTTCTTGACTTAATATTGAATTAAAAAAATTTTATCAGTGGTCTATAAGCACATGATATTGTTATATAGATATGTCCAGAATAATGTTACACTTACTTAAAGGTCAGAATTAACTAAAGTTCTATTTTTTTTTTAACTGAAGTTCTTAATTACTGAGAAAATAATTTTAGTTCTAACCATGCTTGTATTTTCCTGTTAACTTTTATAGGTGTTGTAATATTTTTAAAAAATTGTAAACTAAATTTCGGAGTGATTAGGAGTCAGAAAATAAAATATTTTATAAATGAAATTTTTGTGTGGTTTGTAGAAATTGTGTTGTCTTTGGGAATACCTGGATCATTGCAGTGACAGTTGACAAGGCATACAAATTAATGCAACAGAAGTAAACCCTTTGTAGATGAAAGAAAATTAAAAAATATTTTTCCCACATTTCTTTCTACTGGTAGGGAAAGGATACAAATAAGGAAGTGCATGGAAAAGAAGAAAAAATTATAAAAGAGTATAATGTATCCAGACCAACCCTAAGGAGGTTTTCAATTGAAACCTCTTTTCAATGAAGTGTCTGTTACTTCTAATATTAAATCACAGATGCCTTTTAATAAAATTTTTATATTAAATTTTCTCTCTGCTGAGCACTGCTTAAATGACAAAAGCAAATGGCAGGTGATATTCTCTAGATAGGTGATGTCTTTATTAACAGAAAAAGAATACTTTTAAATAATGCCTATCTAGCTACCCTTCAACACACTAAAAGCTGAGAAGCTTTGTATATATGCCTTATCTTACTACCTAGTGAAATAGTTTCTTTTATGGCAGCTACAGTGTCTTAATCAATTTTGAAGTCCTTGAAACCCCAAGTGAAAATGGCAGGTCATATTGGATGTTTAAGTCTGTTTGCTACAAAATTGGACAACTGGCAAGTCCCTAGGCTTATATTTGATAAGTGAAAGAAAATATGTAAAGTAAAATTATTTCTTTGTTCAAATCTTCAAAAGAAAGAAAGGAAAGAAAACATGGGACCAATGGCATGCAGGAAAAGCTATCTAATTTTTCTATTATTGTTTTTCTATTTTCCCCTTTTAAGATCATTTTACCTTGCTATTATATTCTGCATCTGATCTACATTGAGCTCTAAAAAAAAAGAGTAATTCTGTCCCATAAGAATTATGCGCAGATATTTTAGGTAACATATATATGTGGCAGTCGTCAGAACAGAGGAAGGAAGCACTACGTAGTTCAAAATTGGGAAGGGCGTATGGCAGGGATGTGTCCTATCTCCATACCTTTTCAATTATGTGCAGACAGATTATCTGGGAGGCTGGGCTGTATGAGGAGAAATGTGACATCAGGATTGTAGGAAGATTCATCAACAATCTGTGCTATGCAGATGACACAACCCTGCTTGCTGAAACTGAGGAGGACCTGAAGTGCTTGCTGCAAAAGGTCAAGGAATGTAGCCTTTAGCATGGATCGAGGCTCAAAATCAAGAAAACAAAGACTCTCAGCACTGGGTCAATTGGCAGCATCATGATGAATGGTGAAGAGACTGAGATTGTTAACACCTTTGGTTTGTTTGGCTCTACAGTCAACACTCTTGGCACCAACAACCAGGAGATAAAATAAAAAAATACTGTGATAAGAAAGTCTGCTCTTAGAGACCTCTTCAAAGTACTGAAGAGCAATGATGTCACTCTGGAGACTAAGGTGTGCCTAATGCAGTCCATGGTATTTGCAGTCATTTGCTATGCATCAGAGAGCTGAACAATGACTAAGGAGGATAGAAGGAGAATTTATGCTTTTGAGCTGTGGTGTTGGAGAAGAGTATTGAATATACCACGGACTGCTAAGAAAACAAACAGGTTCATCCTGGAGAATGTTAAACTAAGTTGCTCCTTGGAGGCAAGGATTCTGAAGCTTCGTCTGACATACTTTGGACATGTTGCAAGGAGGGACCAATTCTTGGAGAGGGATGTCTTGTTTGGGAAGGTAAAGAGATAGTGCAATAGAGGAAGATCCTCTATGAGGTGGATTGATTCAGTGACTAGGGTAATCAGGGTAGATGTGTTGGGAACAGTGAGCTTGGCACAGGCTAGAGCAGGATTTAGGCCTGTTGTACATAGAGTCACTATGAGTCACAGGCGACTAGATGGCATATAACAACATATAAGAAAGCAGATATTCTTTCCTCGATTTAAACTGTATATATAAGATTTTAATGAGAACAAACAAGTGAAAAATTGAACACTTCTTGGACCTGCTCTTCAAAGTGATATTGACATAATATTTAGAAACTCACTAGATTAAAATATTTTGCTTTCTTAAGCATAGAACTGTGGATTTTAAAAGAACTTGTTGTTGTTGTTATGTGCCATCGAGTTCCTTGCGACTCATAGTGACCCCATGTACATCACCCCTAAACTCTGTCCTGTGCCAATTGCACCATCTCCAATACACCCATCCCAATTACCCAAGTCACTGAATCAATCCACCTCATAAGGGGTCTTCCCCTTCTGCACTATCCCTCCACCCTACCAAGCACGATGTCCATCTCCAAGGACCTGTCCCTCCTTGCAACATGTCCAAAGTATGTTAGACAGAGCCTTAGAATCCTTACCTCCAAGGAGCCACCTGGTTTGACCCTTTCCAGGATGAATCTGTTTGTTTTCCTAGCAGTCCTTAGTACCCTCAATACTCTTCTCCAGCACCACAGCTCAAAGGCATCAATTCTCCTTCTATCCTCCTCCTTCATTGTTCAACTCTCTGATGCATAACAAGTGAAAGCAAAGACCCTGGCCTGTATCAGACACAACTTAGTCTCCAAAGAGACACCACTGCTCTTCGGTACTTTGGAGAGGTCCCTAAGAGCAGACTTTCCCATGGCAATACATCTTCTAATTTCCTGGTTACTGGTGCCGAGATTGTTGATTGTGGAGACCAGCAAACAAGCTGTGAACTTAAATGTCAAAATTTTTCATTTGCATAGAAGACTTTAAGTAATCTTTACAAGTTTACTTCACCTGAAGATTAATTTTTAAACAATTTTAGAAACTAGTTTGAAGTGAAGAATCTCATTTTTATAAAACATTTTCTTCAAATGTATTTTAGATGTCAAACTTCTCTCATGTTAAAGTAAGAACAATGTTTATTTTGAAAACAATTGATTTTAGGTTTTCTTTATCTTAAGATACATGTTTTTCTCTCATTTGACTAAGATAAAAATGATTTACATAATTCTTTTAATTTAGAATTTAAAAATGATAAAAGCCTTACTGTTCTAAATACACTAATTTATTTGGTTCTCAAGAAAATACTAAAAAGTAGACATAATAACTATTATCACTGTTTTTCCAAATAAAATTTATGGAGCTAATATTCACTTTCCACCTATAACGATTGTAATGTGACTTTGGAGAATCTTTCATGGTTTATAACAAAATTGCATTATTTTCCATCAAATAACCTGAACGAAGCTGGAGATAGAATGATAAAAAAAAAATCCGAACTCTGATGTATTGTGAATCCACAATGTATTTCCATGTGAGGAAATTAATTGTTCCAATTATTCTACTTAATACAATCTTCTGTGCTACACTACAATCCCAAAGGCACACTTTTTATATCCATCAGCCACGCTATGTATGGGAGAAGCATGGGCAATCTCTTCACATGTGATTAACAGTCTGAAAACCCTCTGGCAGGTCAGCTATGGGTCAGTTCTGATTCCATGATCAACAACAACAGAAATCACAATTAATAGATTACTTTCACTGTGTCCTACTGAGAAAGAGTTGTATTTCTTATTCCAGAGTAATAGTCAAGTATTTCTTTACATGATATATATTTCATATGTAAATGAGTATTATATAAAAAAATCAGACAATTTGCTCAGTGTACAGATTGAATAGGTATGGAGAGAGCATAGAGATAGAAGGGAGAGTGAAGAGGGAAGGGCTGGAGAATGGAGAAGAGGGAGAGGTAGGGTGGGATGTGGGGAGGGAGGAAGGGAGAAAGGAAAAGAGGCCAAAGGACAAGGGGAGAAAGAAGGGGAAAGGGGGCAAAGGGACAGGGGGGGACAGGGATAAAGATGGAAAGGATGGGGGGAAGAGTGCATAGAGAGCAAACTCTTGTGGCCAATGTGTAAAAAGGTGAAACAGGTAAAAATACATGCAGCTTGAATCCAACAATTTTGCTCTGCGAAAGAGGGATTGGCTATCATTGTCATGTGAATTACTGTCTCTGAAAATTCATTGGAGGACTGTCTGTGAGTTGGTTCCTACTCAATGATACACAACAAAAACAAATATATAATTATTTTACATCTACATTGTTGATGTTCTGTGTCATTCCAGTCACCTGTGACTCATAGTGATCTTGTGTACAATAATTCTGAACCATGTCCTATCCTGAGCCAGTCTCACTAACTCGGACACACCTACCACCACTGCCCCAGTTACCATGCCTATCTATCTCATTTGGATCTTCCTGCTCTGCACTGTCCCTCTACCCTCCCAAATAGAATGTCCTTCTTTAAGGTATGGTCCCTACTGGCCACTTTCCCAAAGTATGTGAGATAGAGTTTTAAAATCTTTGCCTACAAAGAGAAACTTGGTTGTATCCTCTACACGACAGACATGTTTTTTTTTCTCTTGGTCGTTCATGGTATTTTCAATACTTTTCTCCAATAACACAATCCAAAAGACATTCATTCTTCTTCTATCTTGCCTAGTTATTGTTCCGCTCTCTGATATTTTTTAAATTATATATTATTTGTATGTATTTATATTGAAAATATAAAGTCATGATCTTTCACTAAACCACTGAAATTAAAATGACCTAAAGCTTATGACACATGGAAGCATGAAACTAAGCAAATCCTATTTTATAACTTTCTAATTTTAGAACCTTTCCACAAACTTGATCTTACATGCTTTTTTATGCTTTTAGGAGAGACTCATTCTTGGAGAAAGACATCCTGAGAAAGGCAGAGGGTCAGTGAAAGAGAGATTCTTGAAAAGATAGATTGACATTGATTGGAACAATGGCCTAAAGATCTTGAGTATGACACAGGATATGGAAAGGCTCAGATCTATTGCTCAAATATCACTATATACCATCTTAAACTCAATGGCATCTTCTACCCACAACTACATTTTAGAAAGTGTCCCATTAAATATAATCAAACAGTACCAGCTTGTTCAGAAGAATTCTCAATCTGTGTCTGTTATCTAGATGCTCCTTAATTGATTTGGAGCATAATTTAAGGCCTCATGATTTTATAAACTCTTGTAACCACTGTTAGAGTGTAGTTTTATCCTGTTGTTGTTGTTACGTGCCATCGAGTCACTTGGGACTCATATTGAGCCTATATACAACAGCCCTAAACTTTGCTCTATCCTGTGCCAATCGCACTGTCTCAGATACACCCATCCCGATTACCCAAGTCACTGAATCAATCCACCTCATAGGGGGTCTTCCCCTCCTGCGCTATCCCTCCATCCTCCCAAGCATGACGTCCCTCTCCAAAGACCAGACCCTCCTTACAACATGTCCAAAGTGTGTGAGACGAAGCCCCAGAATCCTTGCCTCCAAGAAACAGCCCGGTTTAACCCTCTCCAGGATGAATCTGATTGTTTTCTTAGCAGTCCATGGTATACTCAATACTCATCTCCAGCACCACAGCTCAACAGCATCAATTCTCCTTGTGTCCTTCCTAGTCATTGTTTAACTCTCTGATGCATAACAAGTGATTGCAAAGACTATGGCATGTATCAGGCGCACCTTAGTCTCCAGAATGACACCACTGTTCTTCAGTACTTTGGACAGGTCCCTAACAGCCGACTTTCCCATCGCAATATGTCTTTTAATTTCCTGGCTGCTAGTGCCACGAGTCTTGGCTGTGAACAATTTCAATCTCTTCACCATCTATCCTGATGCTGTCAGTTCATTGAGTGGTGAGAATCTTTGTCTTCTTGACATTGAGCCTCAATCCATATTGAAGGCTGCAGTCCTTGACCTCTACAGCAAACGCTTCAGATCCTCCTCAGTTTCAGAAAGCAGGGTTGTGTCATCTCCATAACAAAGATTGTTAATAGATCTTCCACCGATCCTGATGCCACATCTCTCCTCATAGAGCCCAGCGTCCCAGATAATCTGTTCTGCATACAATTTGAAACGGTATGGAGACAGGACAAATCCCTGGCATACGCCCTTCCCAATTTTGAACCATGCAGTTTTTCCCTGCTCTGTTCTGACGACTGCTTCTTGGTCCAAGTATAGATTTTGCATTAGAATAATCAAGTGTTCTGAGATTCCCATTCTTCTCAGAGTCCACCACAGTTTGTTATGATCCACACAGTCAAGTGTCATTGCATCGTCAATGAAACACAAATATATATTCCTTTGGTATTCTCTGCTTTAAGCTGACATCCATCTAACATTAGCAACAATATCCCTAGTACCACGGCCCCTTCTAAACCCAGCCTGGGCTTCTGGCAGTTCTCTGCTGATGTGCTGTTCCAGTCATTTTTTGATAATCTACAGTAGAATCTTGCTTGCATGTGAAATCAGTATTGTTCTTGAGGGAGCCAGAGCATAGCCGTAACAGAGCCATCTTGGAAGAACAGTCTGCACACAGATATTCTCCAGACACCTATCCTAAAGCCAGTCTAAAGACAGAATGTGGGAAGAAAGTTGTTCCCCATTTCTGCATACAGATAAGGGACTTGAGTTCTGCAAGCTAGCTCAAGAAAAGTAACTCTTCCTGATAGATGAATATTCCTTTGTTCTCAGAAGTTGTATGGCAGTTGCCATTATATTAATTACAGCAAGTTATAATCAGAAGTAGATTGTGCACAATGTGTTGTTCATTTTCTCTCCTTATTTGTCAAAAGTCTGTTGTCCTAACTCCTGGGAATTCAGATCCTAGCCCGTTTGGGCCCTGTAAGATAAATCTTTATAACTCTACTTTCTCTTGTGCCCAGCTAGCCTTGAATCTATGATGTAACCCTTAAAGTCTCTTTTTCCCTGTAAACTGTCTCTTTGTTTCCAATAGGTATAAATAGAGACAGCACAGCTGCCCAAGGCCGATTCTGGTCTTTCAGGCTGCAGCAATCATATTTTGTCTCTATATGTTGTTTGTCTCTTGTATCTTGTATTATTTATTAATTTCTTCCAGGCATAATTTCCCCCAAAGAAGTAGAATAAACAGTCGCCAACAATTCTATAGTTTTCGCTCTGTTAGGTCACCCTTCTATCTCTTCCAGTCGTTGGCCAAGTGGTTGTTCTCCAGATTTCTTGGCATAACTTGGTGAGCACATCCGCGGCAGCGTCTGTTAGCTGAAATATGTCAATTGGCATACCATCTATTCCTGGGGCCTTATTTTTTGCTATTTCCTTCAAAACAGCCTGAACTTCTTCCTTTATCACCGTAGGCTTATTGTTTCATTAAATTATTCTGTGTCTGCCAATTCCTAAGTATATTCTTTCCATCTTCTTTAATACTTCCTGAATCATTTAATATTCTGCCTAAAGCACCCTTGATTATAGCAACTTGAGATTTGAATTTGTTCTTTAGTCCCTTGAGCTTCAGAAATGTTAGGCGAGTTTAGCCCTTTTGATTTTCTGACTCCAGCTCCTTGCACATTTCATTGTAATATTTTACTTTGTCATCCCGCCCTACCTTTGGAAATCTTCTGTTCAGCTCTTTAATATCTTGAATTCTTCTTTCTTTGGCTTCTCTGTGCTCCAATGCAATATTCAGAGTTTCTTCTGACATCCATTTTGGTCTTTTCTTCCTCCTCTGTCTTTGCAATGACTGTTTGCACTCTTCCTAGATGATACCCTTGATATCCTCCCACAACTCATCTGGTCTTTGTCCATTAGTGTTCAAGGCGTAAAACAGAAATTGTTAGTGGGACTCCAAGAGGGGGCAGAAAGTAATCTTTACAGGCGGAGAAGCAGGACAGCACAAAGGGCCTCGGAAATCCCCACCCACCACAAAGGACACGTCACCTTCACTTGGGAAGCATTACTACTAAACTTAAGAGACACTGGTAACAGTATAAGAAATTGTCAGCAGCTAAAGTGTTTGGAATCAAAGAAGACAAGGAAGCTTCATATATAAGCTATCAGATCATAGGCTGGACAATGGGAAGTAGATATTTAAGGGAGTGGATAGAAGTGGATGGGTATCATGGTGGATGGTGGAGCAGGGAAATAAGTGCATCAAGTTTTATCCTTCTAGAGGATGAAAATACTTGGTTGCACCACAAGCTACCTTTCTCTAGGACACATTCTCAAAAGGCAACTTGCAGTACAAAGGAAAAGCAAACAGAAGAATTAATTAGGAAGCAAAAGTAAACATAAGGATGTGTAGTCTCCTACATAATCTATAAAATATTCCATAGTTAAATTTCACAAAATACATATACTATATACGCAAGTACTATTGCTTACAAGTTGCATCACAAATTGTAAATGACAATGAATAAATGAGTTTTCAACTCATTTCTCAATGTCAAGATTACAGAAGAGGTTACTTATCTGATAAATGTAAACAGTATTGTCTTTTGTCTCTTTTTTTCCCTTTAAGATACTTAATGTTAAAAAAAAGACAGTTAATGTTAATATGTTTGAGAAAATTATTTTTAAACTAACATTGAAAAAAAAACCAAACCAAAACTTTAAAGAACTGTCAGTCATTTTATACGTATGTTAAGCAAGAGAACAAAATTAAGTTATTAAGGATTTATTATAGGATATGGTCAAATCCTATTATCATGATCTTATTAATTCTTTAAAAAAAATCAGGTGTGCTGAGAAGATATGTTTGGTCTGACAATCCCTTTAATTTCCTATAAATAAATTGGGAGAATAAATTTGCTGAACATCAATGTACAAAATATTCATTCTTATTAGTATTAATATTATTTATTAATAGATGATTAATAGATAATATTAATATTAAAAATATGAGAATTCAGTATTGTCATCTTAAATATGGGAATTCTACACCCTGTGAGTTAGATGATTTATTTGCACAATCATTGAATAAGATAAGAAATGGAACCCATTAACTATTTTCTCATTCCTCAGCATTATAGATTATGATACCTGGTAGTGTCTATTAATTTAAAAACATACCCTATCTGCAGGGAGCTTTTGTGGCCTACTGGCAAGAAGCTACATTATAATCCCAGAGCTGCATGGTTCAAATCCGCGGATGCTCTGCTGGCAAAGGAGGGACAATCTCTTGTATCAGTCAGATCCAAATTGATGGTACATGCACAAAAATAATGAAATAAGATAAAAAAATAGCCTAATTGCAAAAAAAAATACTGGTATTAATATGAAAATATAACTTGATTGAATTTTCAAAAATACTCATAACAATACAAGCCTGTTAATTTTTTCTTTAGTACTAACAAAACATCAATTACAAATTCAATAATTAAACTCATATATTTTAATAATACACTCATCTAGACCTTAAATAATATGCTTTAATTATAGCTACCAGGTATTTACTTTTACTAATGGAAAATCAAAGAAATATAATGTGCTACTGTGTAATGAACAATAAAATATATATTAATTGGCTTTGAAAGGCTCTAATTGCATACTTATCCTTAAATTTACTACTTAATTTTCAACATTTACTTTATTAATGCAAATTTTGCTTTCCTGTAATAAACTTATAAATGTTGTTGTTGTTGTTATTTGCCCTTGAGCCAAGCACGGCTATAGCGACCCTATGAACAAAAGGCCCAAAGCCTCTCTATAACTATCATTTATCAAAGTTCAAAGTTCATAACGTTTCCAGAAGCATGTTGTTTATATATATA
>NW_006399770.1:22250069-22268397 GCF_000299155.1 Elephantulus edwardii
TATATATTCATACTACCATTCAGAAATAATTGTCTTGAATATGTTTTACATTTCATGCTAATGTCATTACATGACTAATGGCATGCATTTCATAATATAAGCTTTCACATAAAAGCTTTTTTGTGATCACACTTTCCTTCAGAATGCTTCAAGGCCTTAGCCTTTCCTTATTAGGACCAAATTTTAGACAATAAAAATAATATGCATGAATTCCATTTCTTACTTCCCTGTTTATGGCCTAAACTAAATAATGTGTTGTCTATAGGCATGATCACTTCATAAACCTTACCATCCCTAGGCTATCTACAATCCTTCTATAGAGTGCAAAAATATTTTAAAATGTAAATTAGGCTATTTTTCTTTCAATATAAGAACTCTGTGTAGCACATTAAGTATACATAGTAGCACAATGTTATCGTTCCTTTATGCCCGAGAATCCTTTCTTTATTCAACATGATCAGGTATGACAGACTAGAATTGCTCCAAAGAGGGTCTTCTGCTATAATCTTTACTGAAGGATACTATTGAGACTTTTCTTCTATGTCAAGTTTGGCTTTTTGACAGTTCATGTTATATTCAATACTCTTTCAATCCAATATCAAGGATCTCTCCAAGTGCTAATTAGCAAGGGTATAAGTTTAAAAACTAAGGTTCACTTCATAAAAATTATAATATTTTTAATTGCTTTCTCTGTATGTGAAAGTTGGACAAGAATAAAAATGACTGAAGTAGAATAATTGTTGTTTACTGTAGAGTCAAAACCGACCCATAGCTGACCTCCAACAGCTTTTCAGAGGCAGTTAATGGCACAGGAGATTACCTCTCTTTTTCCCATGGAGCAGCTGGTGGCCTTGAATTTGTATGCCTTCAGGATTGCAGTGCAGCTTCTTGCCAGTAGGCCACCAGAGCTCCCTGAAGTAGAATAGATGCCTTTGAATTTTTATGTTTTTGAGGAGTACTGAATATGTCATGGGCTACCAAAAGAACAAACATATTTATCTTGGATAAAGTGAAAAACGGATATGCTTTAGAGGCAAGGACGGTGAGATTCTTTTGCATATTTTGGCCATTTTATCATGAGGTGTCAGAATTGAGAAACGACATGCTGGAAATTGAAGAGGGTCATTGAAAGAGAAGAAGATCCTCAATAAATTGTATTGACAGTGTAACTGTAAGAATGGTTTGAGCATGACAGACAATATTAAGATTACATAAGATAGGGTAAAGTTCTAATCAATCTATTTATAAGGTTCCTATGAGTCATAACTATGACTCATCTGCTGAAATGTCACTTTCTTACATAATACTATCATAACTTAAATTTTATATTTCATTATTATGTCAGTCTGGAGACTAAGGAGTTCCTGATCCAGGCCATGGTCTTTCTTTGCTATGCTTCAGGGAGCTGGACAATGACTAGGGATGATAGAAGGAGAGTTGATGCTTTTGAGCTTTGGTGCTGGAGAAGAGTATTCAATATACCATGAACTGCTAGGAGAACAAACAAGTTCATCCTGAAGAGGGTGAAGCCAGGCTGCTCCTTGGAGGCAAGGATTCCAAAGCTCCATTTGACATATTGTGGGCGTGTTGCAAGGCAGGATCAGCCCTTGGAGAGGAACATCATGCTTAGGAGAGTGGAGGGACGGCACAGGAGAGGAAGACCCTCAATAAGATGGATTAATTCCATCTCTGAGGTAATGGGGATAGGTATGCCAAAGACAGTAAGATTGGCAATAGATAGAGCAGGATTTAGGGCTATTGTACATAGGGTTGCTATGAGTCGCAAGTGACTCGATGGAACATAACAACAACAACAACATTATTAGGGATCTCTGGTGACTTAGTGTCAAGAAGCTGTGCTGCAATACCAAAGGCATGCAATTTGAGGCCACCAGCTGCTCCATAGAAGAAAGAGGGCCAATCTCCTCCCATGTTATTCTGCCTATGAAAAGCCTCTGGAGGGTCAACTATTGGTTGGTTCTGACTCTATGGCACACAACAACAAAAACAATATCAATTAATATGATGATAAAAATATAATTACATAATAATAATAATAATTATTATTGCAATTAATGTAATCCAAGCTACAATGAATTATATAATTTAGTTCATGTGATTAGTGTGTATTTCAACCTCTCTGATGAAGTTTCTTCTGTGCAAGGATTATGGCTATCTTAATCCTTATTAGGAATATATATTTTCCCTATATAACTGAAGGAGTCCTTGGGTGCGCAGTGTAGTTCTGACCCAATAAACAAAACTTTGAATACACTAGCCCTACACAGAAGAGTCTTAGGACAAAGACTTGTTCATCTACTCCCCAAAGATCACATTGATGAGCATTTTATAAAAGTTTGGAATCATAGAAGGCTGATTTGAACCTGCCAGAGTCGATTAAAGAGGGTCACTAGTGTCAAAGAGCCCCTAGAGCAAGAAGTTTTCCCATGGAGCTGGAGCTAGAGGGCTGCCTCCCACCATACTAAAGACAGAGACAGAGGGTCATCCTATTCCTTGCTGAAGCCAGAGACAGACACTACCCTTATTCTGATATTTACACACTTGCTTGTTTGCTTTTAGGGGTGAAATAGATAGTTGTCTACATATTTATTCCATTGGGATAGAAGTTTACATGTTGCTGTTTATATTACAGTTTAGGTAAACATATGCTTGCTTGTTTATTGTTTCTTCTTCTGAGTATAGGCTCTGGTTGCTCTGCGGTAATAAATTACACTGCCAACACAAAGGCCTACATTTCAAATCTATCAGCTGCTTCCTGGGAGAATGATGGACAATTTCAATACTATTTACTGCCCCAGAAAATCCACTAACCCTTTGGGAAGGTAAGATATAAGTCAGATCTGAATTGGTATATAACAACTTAGGAGTATATCACTTATACTTCAGTTTGCTATACTTAAATGACTCACAGGTTGCTGTGATGCTAGAAACTATGCTACCAACACTTCAAATGTCAGCATGGTCATCCATGGTGTACAGGCCTTAGTGGAGCTTCCAGATTAAGAAACAGATTTGGATGTTGTAAAAAGAGCAAGGGTCAGGAGGGGAAGCTGTATCTGACTTTTATCAAGTTCACAGGAGGAATCTATCCCAGCCCACATCATCAATAACACAAAATCATTTCCCATGAGTTCAGACATTCACCCATGCTCCCATGCCTCTTTCTACTCTCCTTAACACCAATCTTACTGCTTTTCTGGGTTCAAAATCTGACGGGGGAAGTTCACAGGAAAACCAGAACCATATTTGGGAAGCCAAAGTGTTATAATTCAGGTTAATATACATGAACCAAGAGGCAGTCATCAGAACACAGCAAGAAGACCAAGACACTGAATAGTTCAAAATAGGGAAGGTTGGCCACCAGGGTTGTATTCTGTCTCCATACCTTTTCAATCTGTATGCAGAACAGATCACTCAGGGCTCTGGGTTTTACTTGGTGAAATGTTGCATCAGGATTGGAGGATGATTCATCAACAACCTACATTATGCAGATGACACAACTCTGCTTGCTGAAACTGAGGAAAACTTGAAGCGCTTGCTGCAGAAGGTCTAGGACTTCAGCCTTCAATATGAATTGAAACTCAACATCAAGAAAACAAAGATTCTCACCACCGGGACAATTGGCAGCATCATGATGGATAGTGAGGAGATAGAGGTTGTTAACAGTTTTAGTTTGTTTGGTTCCACAATCAGCACACTTGGTACCAGCAGCCAGGAAATCAAGAAACAAATTACATTTGGAAAGTCAGCTGTCAGGGACTTCTCCAGAGTACTGAAGAGCAATGACACCAGGCTGGAGATTAAGGTGCACCTGATCCCGGCCATAGTCTTCACAATTGGACACTATGTGTCAGAGAACTGGACAGGGACTAGAAATGATAAAAAAAGAATTGAAGTCTTTGAGCTGTGGTGCTGGAGAAGGGTATTGAGTGGACTGCTAGGAAAACAAACATGTTCTTCGCATCAAGCACGACTCATAGCGAGCCTATGAACAAAAGGCCTGAAGCCTTTCTATGACTACCAACATTCATCAAAGTTCATAGAGCTTTTAGAGGAATGTTGTTTAGGAAGTAGATGACACCCATGCTTCCACCTAATGTTCACAGCAGTTGTAAATACAATAGAATGAAAATGGAAACAGCCCAGATGTCCATCAGTAAACAGATAGACTTAGGAATTATGGTAGAGTCACACAATGCACTACTATGCATCACTAAGGGACAGTAATTTTATAAAATACTATATAACATGGGAGAGCCCAGAAATTATTATACTGGATTAACGAACTCTCTCATAAGGACAATACAAAAAACCTTTATTATAAAAATGGAAGGATAGCCAGAAAGATATGTATCAAAGTCCAAAAGGAGAAGGAGAGAAGGACAGAAAGTGGAGTGTAGAGAAAATCACTATGATAACAGAGTTTGGTGGGTGGAAGGGGGTGGAAGGGGGTGGAAGGGTGGGTGAAGGAATTAAGAATGATCCAGTAGGGACCTGAAAAGATGAGGTAACAATAGGCATAGATCAATATGTATAAATGTATACAATAGAAAATGAATATAAGATTGTGTGAAATAAAATGTAGATGAATGATTCACAATGTATGCAAGTTTTGTATGCATATCAATATAAAATAAAAATAATGAGAAAAATTCATTAAAATTTATTGGCAACTGGAATGTAAAAGTTATTAACAAGCAAGTATTGGTAGTTGGAAATTATCGACCTAATAACAACACTTGAATGTAAAAATTGTAAGTAACAAAGGATTGGTAGTTAGTTAGAAATTAGAGAATAGGTGACAAAAATTATACGGTAGATGAAATTATTTAATTTGTATGATTATTTAATCATTGCTACTATTAAAATAAATGGTGGCTAGACATACACATAGACTTCTCCTGATGGAAAACACAAGCATCAGGTTGTCGATATGTATAGAAAAATTTTTTGGAGAAGCTCAGTACCAGCAAAGCAAATTATGCAAGTGCAAGATCAAATTGTAACTTGAAAAAATTAAAAACAAGTTCATAAGAATCAAAACACTATCATGAATCCATCTCATCTTAATTAAAAAAATAATCTCAAGACAAGGTTTGAGATTAAATTAAATATTAAACACTAATAACCAGAGAAATGATAAACTATGGGTTGGCATAAAAAATTTCATTCATGAAGAAAGTCAAAGGTCACTACAAAGATTCAGAATCAAGAAAATATCAAAATAAATGTCAAAATAGACATTGTATATTGTAGTAGAATTTCTTGAAGCTAAAACAAAGAGAAGACATGCTGAAACAAAAGAGATGAAAATTGAAAAAGGGAACTTGAGGGTCAGAGCAAAATATTATAATGAAATGTGTTAAAAGGTGGAGTTAGAAAATAGGGACAAAATCACTAGACATTTCCTAAATGGAAAGAATTGAAAAACAAATCCAAGCCTCCATTTTCAATACTGAAGGATGCTATGGACAAATACATCATGCCACTCTACCCAAAAGAATGGATAAGATACGTTGCATTGGGAAAATTAGCAAGGGCTTCTTCAAAGTGCTACAGAACAATGTCAGTCTGAAAATAAGATGGGCTAGACCCAAACCATGGAACTTTCATTTGTTTCATATGTGCATAAAGTTTGGCCAGTGAATAAGAATGGTATGTAGAACTAATAACTCTGTATTATGGTGTTGGAGAAGAATACTGAATATCTAGTGGACTAACTAAAGAAGAAAAACAAGTCTGTCCTGGAGGAAATATCACCACGGTTTAGACCCAAAGATGGTGAAACTTTGTCTCACATGGTCTAGGTGAATTGTTAGGAGAGGTCAATCCTTAAAAGAAGACATCATTCAGGGAAAGATGATAAGATGAAAATTCCTGGTCAGTGATAAAGAGGAAGTTTCTCAACTAGATAGATTGTCACAATGACTTTAACAATGATCTTAAGCATGTCAGAGGTTGTAAGGATGATTTAGGATAGGGCAAGGTTCAGATTTATTATTCATAGGTTTCTATAAGTAGTGTCCTCTCTAAGGCATTCAACAACCACAGTGAGGGAAAATTGTTTCCAAGGCAGCTAGTATATAGATGAAAAATATGCTTAAAAGGTTTGAATGCAACAAGACTTGTTTAAGATAAGCCAATGCATTAGTGTTAAGATCATCTACAGGCTGATGATTCTCTGGAAGGACTCATTGGTCTCAGAAGAACTGCTATATTAATATCTACTGTGTGTTACAGAAAGCCTTAGATGCAATTTAGTAAGCGGAACAAAGTTTAAGCACAAACAAATATAAGCTGTCTGATGTCCTTTCCCAGTGAAGTTGCTCAGGCACATTAATTAGCCAGAAACAATATGTGAGCATAGGCAAAAGTATCACAGAACAGAGAAGTGAGCCTAAGCTCTGGTGTGTGCAAATTTTTATTAGCAAATGTTTATATAGGTGTATTATACTAGTACCCAGAGCAAAAATAGACATTTACAAAAAGTCCTATTGGCTTAAGTTATCTCTTCAAATTATATCCCATGGCTCAAGGGGTCAAATGTGTTAATATCATTCTTATCAGTCAGAGTATTGCAAAGGCTTGAAACTCATTTCCCAGGACTTAACTAAAGACCACTCCTGAAAACAAGCTTGTCTTACTTAAATTTGCAAATAACTTGAATAGCCCAAACCTGCTGAGTTAATATTTTTTCTCCTTCACAGCAATGATTAAACTTAAAAATGGAAGAAGCTTCTATTGAAAACACTGGGTCTTTATCTTCTCAAAGAAATTTTGTTATTACTAGGTGCTGTCCAATCGCCTGTGACTCACAGTAACCCTATATAAAGCATTTTTATTCTGCATGTTTTGACTTACATAGGTTTCAGTTAACACTATTAACTTAAATAGCTGTTGTTATGTGCCAACTGTGACTCACAGTGACACTATGTATAACAGCTCTGAAGCTTGCCCTATTTTGAGCCAGTCTCACTGATTCAAACACTTCAACACCCATTACCAGAGTTACTGTGTCAATCCATCTCATCTGAGGTCTTCCTTTCCTGTGCTGTCCTTCCACCCTTCCGAGCATGATGTCCTTCTCCAAGAGCTAGTAGTATCTCCTGGCCTTGGGCCCAAGTACTTGAGATGGAGCTTCAAAATTCTAGCCTCCAAGGAGAAACTTGGTTTCACTCTCTCTAAGACAGATCTGTTTATTCTCTTGGCATTTCATGGTATTTTCATGGCCCTTCTGCAGCACTACAACTCAAAGGTTTGATTCTGTCATCCTTAGTCATTGTCCAACTCTCTAATGCATAGCGAGTAATTATGAAGACCATGTTCGGAACCAAGTGCACCTTAGGTTTTATACTGCAGTATGTGTATCTCAGTACTTTGGAGAGGTTCCTGACCACAGATTTTCCCAATGAAGTTTGTTTTTTGATTTTCTGACTACTGATACTAAAAGTGTTGATTGTGGTGGCCAGGAAGCTGAAATGGTTATAACTTCATTCTCATCTCCGTCTATTATGGTACTGCCAGTTGACCAAGTGATGAGAATGTTTGTCTTCTTGATGTTGAACTTCATTCCATATTGAAGACTACAGTCCGAAGCCGCAAATGCTTCAGGCCCTCCTCAGTTTCAGCAAGTAAGATGGTGTCATCAGCATATCTTAGGTTGTTGAAGAGTCTTCCTCCAATCCTAATACCACACTCTCTTTTCCTAACCAAAATGGTTCCATTTTGAGTTATCATACTATAGAATTGTAGAAAGTACGAAGTATGCTGCTATATTCATCGACATATAAATCACAAATAACTTCCTAATCACTATGCTATTATATTACTTCTCTCAAATGATATTGATGTTTGATCACTAAAAATAGTACTTAATTTACACAAGACATATAATTATGTAGCTAGGTTACCTCATAATTCCACAGTGACATATTCAGATGACTTAAAAGAAATACAAGAGAGAAGAGTCAACAAATATAGGAATTCAGAAAATAAAACAAAACCACAAAACTAGAACAGTGACACTTGAATAAATGAAAATATAGAAAAAAATGCTGAAAATGGGAATGTTGACATTGATAAACTAATTGCTGATACTGTTGTCATATATTTTCTTGTTATTCTGATTAATAGAAACCCCATATAACAGAATACACGACCCTAAATAGTTTGTGGGGCTATAAGCTTTATATAGGCACTGATTGGCAGGTGCTTTCTCCTACAGAAGTTTTCATCACTGACCTGTCAGGTAGGCTAGACACTTGACTATTATCTCTCCAGGACTTCTCAGAAATACAACTACAGTAAAAAAAAATTCAATACAGCAACATAAATTAGGACAGCGCCTGTGATAAAACAAGATGAAAATGTCTCAAAAGGAATGGAAAGGACAGAAGTTTGATATTAAAAAATTTAAGAGATTTTTGTTAATATTGTAATAACAAAGAAGAAATGATTGAAATCTGATGCAAATTTAGAAAGCAGAAGGCAGATCACCAACACGCACAGAAAATGCATTGTAATGTATAGTATAGAGAGCTCTAGTGGCCTAGTGGCAAGAAGCTGTGGTGCAATCCTGAAGGCACTTGGTTCAAGGCCACCAGCCACTCTGCAGAAGAAAGATGGGTAACTTCCTCCTGTCCTGTGTGTTTACCTGCCTTTGAAACGCTGACAGAGGGTTAGGCTATGGGATAGTTTGATTCCGTGGTACACAACAACAATGTAAAATAGAAAGAAGAGAGCAATTATTCTTTAAATTGTCCTTGACCAGTTGTTTTTTGGTTGTTTTGAACAAATGAATAAAATCTTTTCATTTTCAGTATTTCAAATGTTATAAGTTGTTGTGTGCTTGATGGTAAACAACAACAGGGGACTCTAAGGAGCTCTAGTGGAAGCTGTACTGAAATCCAAAGGCATATGGTTCAAATCCACCAAATGTTTTACAGGAGAAGGATGGACATCTTTTCCCACGGGATTTACTGTATCTGAATACTTGATGTAGGATCAGCTATGAGTCAATTCTCACTCAACATCAAACAGCAACAACAGATAAATACTATTTTTACTTTCACAGTATGAAACTGTGAAAACAGTATACATGTTAAGATCTAGAACAACAAAATGTAGTAAAAATGAAAATATTCCACTGAAGATAGTTTGCTTGACATGGATAAACAGTAGACACTGAAATAAAATATGAACCTGAATTTGAATTTCCAAAATATGTATCATACTGCTGTTGTGTGCTGTTGAATTCAAAGAGACTCATAGATGACCTTCCAGTGAATTTTCAAAGATTTAAATCCCATGGGAGGAGATTGTATCTCTACCACATAGCAGCTACAGTGTTTGGTAGAGCTCCTAGATCGATTCAAGTTTGGAAGAAGTCACATCCCTTTCCTAAACCACATGCCTCTGAAAACTCTGTGAACTTGGAGCAATGACGATAATTATAGAAAGGCTTCAGGCCTTTTGTTCATAGGGTCACTATGAGATGTGCTTGACATGACAGCAATAAACAACAACAAAACAAGTCTTGTAAAATGTATTCATCTATTCAAATATGTCCATTTACATATCTATTTTAATGATATGCATATATTCCAATTCATAACCACTTGACAGCTGAGTGTAATCTCCTAAATTTCCTCATTTTTCTGTACGCATAACTACATTTTTTTCTAAAGCCATATATGCACATATACAAACTCTCATGGCATAGTAGTAAGGAGTTGGGCTGCCAACCCAAAGACCGTAATCCTAATCTAACAGATGCTGTACAGGACAAAGATGGAAAGTCCTCTCTTGTGTGATTTACTACCACTAAAAATCTGCTGGAAGTTGATTCCAACTCTAAGGGAGGGATGGATGGATAGATAGATAGAGAGATAGATAGATATACACACAGATTATATATCTTTATCTATCTATCTCTCTATCTATCTATCTATCTATCTATCTATCTATCTATCTATCTATCTAGTTATTGTTATAGGCTATTTAGATGATGTGACTCATAGTGACCCTGTGTATAATAGCTCTGATCCCTGTCCTAATCTGAAACAGTCTCACTACTGTCTCTGAGACCTCTAACCTTATTAACCCAATTAGTGTGTCATTCTACATAATGCAGGCAGGTTGTTGATGAGTCTTTCTCCAATCTTGCTGCCACATTCCTCCTCATAGAGCCTAGCCTCCCAAATGTATATGAGTAAGGAAGTCTAATAACTTAGTGGGTAAGGAATTGAACTGTCATCTCAAAGAAAAGCAAGTAAAAAAAAAAAAAAAAAAAGAAAAGAAAAGCAAGTAGTTCATATCCATTGGCTGCTCCATGGAGAAAGATTGGTAATCTCTTCCCTTGTAAGTTATAGTCACTGATAACTTGCTGAAGAGTCAGTTATATTGTTATATTTAAATCCATCTTGACAATACAATAAAGTATCACAACATACATGAATGTGTATTTGTAATTATCATTACTGCTTATCTTGTGTTGATCCTTTGGTACCAGCAGTCAGGAAATGAGCCACATTGCACTGGAAAAATGTGCAGTTAGGCATCTCTCTAAATTATTGAAAAGTAATGTTGTGAGTGTGAGGACTAAGGTATGTCTGATTAAGTCCATAATCTTTTTGATTCCTTGCTATGCATATGAGAGTTGGACAATGAATAAGGACGACAGAAGAATAATTGACACCTTTGAGTTATGGTGTTGGAGAAGAGCACTGAATGTCCCACAGATGTCCAAAAGGACAAATAGATATGTCTTGGAAAGGGTGTGCAACAAAAGTGCTCTTTGGAGGCAAAATTGATAAGGCTTTACCTAGTATACTTTGGTTCTAGAAGTGCCATTCCCCGGAGAAGGACATGATGCTGGGAAATGTGAGTGGTTGGTGAAGGAGAGGAAGACCATCAGCCAGGTGGATTGACATGATGACTGCCACATTGGGTTCTTGTGTGTCTGGAAGTGTAAGGATGCCACAGGATAGAACAAATTCAGATCTTTTGTTCAAAGGGTCACTATAAGTTGTACTAGATTCTGTATGACCTTACAACAACAACAACAAGAAATTACTGCTTAAGAAATGACTCCAAATTTAGTGGCTCAAAACTGAAATAAAGTGTGTACAATTTTCTTTGGGTGAGTAATCCGGATATGGTTCAACTGGATACCGCTGTCTCAAAGTTACCTGAGGTTTCAATTAAGCTATTGGCCTTGATTGCCTTGTTCTCAGAAGGTTATGGCTTCAAGAGGATCCAATTTCAAGTTTATTTATGTTGTTCTTGGCAGAATTTAATTTATCAAGTAATATTGAATTAGGAGCTTAAGGTTCATGCTGATTTTGAGGTGGAGTCATTTCAATTTCTTAACATGTGGGTCTCTCCAAAAGGACCTATATCCCACATCAAGGAACTTCCCTCAGATTGCAGAATTATGCCAAAGGGAGAGAAAACCTTAATCAGTCCTTTTTATTTTATTATTATTATTATTATTATTATTATTATTATTATTAATTTTAAAGAAACATTACAGAGACTTTGGATTTCCATTCATTCATTGTTGAACTTTTCTCCCTGCCCCCCACTCCAGTTCCCTCTTCTCTTTGAAGAGTAAAACAAAAATTCTTTCATTGTTATACAATCTCCCCACCCCCACCCCAAATCCACTCCATTATGCAGCCTTCCTTCTGGACTCCTGTCATGACAATAATACCTAATCATATATCCCTTTTTAAACAAGGTCTCTCTCTCATCTGTTTCAATACAAGATACATAATTTATCCCATCTTTCTCAGTCTCCCCCTAATCCTGATGTCAGTCCTGTTTTACAACAGTGTCACTATGTCAAATTTGTCCTTTTGTATCTGAGATATTTCACTCTGCGTAATGTCCTTCAGTGTGACCCATTTTGAATAATATTTCATGATTTCCTTGTTTTTCAATGGAATTGTATTCCATTGTGTGCATAAACCACGGCTTCTCTATCCATTCGCTTGTTGATGGACACTTAGGTTGTTTCAAAGTCTTTGCTATTGTGAACAAACCTTTAATAAACATGGGTGTGTATATATCTGCTCAGGTGGTGCTTTTGGTTTCTTTGGGGTATATTCCCAATAGTGGAATTGCTGGGTCAAATGATATTTCTATTTGCAACTTTTTGAGAAAGCACCATATAGCCTTCCATAGTGGTTGCATGCACCATTTTCCACTCCCACCAACAGTTTCTCCACAACATCACCAGCATGTATTATTTACTGTTCTATTAAATTTTGCTATTCTAACTGGGCTGCAATGATATCTTATAGTTGTTTTTATTTGTATCACTCTTAGAGCTAGGGATTTTGAACACTTCTTCATGTGTTTGGTTGCCATCTGAATGTCTTCTTTGGTGAAGTGTCTGTTTATATCCTGTGCCCATTGGATTGTGTCCCTTTACCTTGTTGTGGTACTCAAGTATTTTATAAATTCTAGATAAGTCCCTTATCTGACATATCATTACCATAATTTTTTTTCCAACCTGTGGTTTCCCTTTTTATCATGTTGGAGAAATTTTTGGATATGCATGGCTATTTGATTCTTATAAAGTCCCATTCATCTATTTTATCCTCTTCTGGTTCTAGATTTTTCAAGATGCTTGGACCACTGTTCATGTTTTGGAATAGGGCTTCTAGAGTTCTTCCAAGCTTTACTTTAATGAAGTTTACAGCCTTGGTTTTAGTCCTAGGTCCATCATCCACTTTGAGTCCTTTTTAAATATATTGCTGAAAATGACAATTTTTCCATTTACATATAATCCTATTAGTAAAGATGCAAAAGTTCACACTACACTAAAAAAGGGAAAATTACACATGGCATAGTTACAAGGGAATGAGAGCCTTCTAATAGGACATCTATCACATAATTTCTTCAAAGATCAATTTCAAACTTTTGGAGTTAGCTGATAGTATCCCATTCATGGATAAAGTATATTATCTGAAAAATTGGATCTAGAAAATGAGGCAATCCACTTTTAAATTGTCTATCCACTACTAAAAGGTGAAAGAAAAATTGTTGTTCTTTATATTATCTGCTATTGAACTAAAGACTTCTAACTTTGAGTTTAGGGGAAAGTAATGTAAATGCATATAGTCATCAAAGGATAAAATAATTTTCAAAGAAATGCCTGTATAATCTCTTGACTTTACAATGGCTAATAATGCAAAGATTATTTTATGATGTTTTGTACAAAGTCAATACACAAAGACTACACCTTTTTACATCATCCTTAATTTTAAAGCAAAAACTAATGGTTAATTTTATGCATTAATCTATGATATTATGATTGTTGTTGCTTTTGTTAGGTGCAGTCGAGTCAAGCACAACTCATAGTGACCGTATGAAAAAAAGATCTGAACCCTCTCCTATCCTGTGCAACCCTCATACTTCCAGACACACAAAAGCCCATTGCAGCAGTCACCATATCAATCCACCTGGTTGAGGGTCTTCCTATCCTTCACTGACCCTTCACCCTTCCCAACATCATGTCCTTCTCCAAGAAATAGTACCTCCTAGTAACATGTCCAAAATATGTGAGGTAAAGTCTCATCAATTTTGATGAGACTTATCGTTTCAAGATATATCTGTTCAATACATATCTGTTCCTTCTCTTGGATGTCCATGGGATGTTCCGTTCTCTTCTCCAACACCACAGCTCAAAGGTATCCATTATTTTTCTATCATCTTTTTAATTGTCCAGGTCTTGAATGGATATCTAGTAATTGGAAAGACTATGACCTGACTCAGACGTACCTCAGTATCATGTATATGATACTATAATATCATCTACTAAATAAAAAATTGTTGCTGGAAAGATTTCCTAGGAAACATCTAATAGATTTCCTATCTATATAATCAATCGATTATATTTTTAAAAAGTGCTGTAAGACATAGCACTTTAGTTTGTTTCTTAAAATATTTTATTGATTTTCATATAATAATTCTTTTACATTGTTTCAGTCATAAATATAATGTTTTTTATATACATAATGTTTATACAGTCTTTCATTTACATTGTGTTTTATACACTCATCCACATATATTGTATTTTACATTTTTTCTTATTTGGTTTGCTTACAAAGTTTATATACATTGTGTTTCACACTATTGTTCATTCATATTATGTTTCATACAATCATTCTCAAGTATTATGTTTTATAAAATCAATCACCATTGGGTCTTGCCCATAATTACCCTGTCTTTTTGTCCTTCCATTTGTTTGCCTCCCTTCCTTCACCCATCAAACTGTGCAGGCCTTTGGTTTCACTTCTACTTATCCTCACACCTCTTCTCCTCCTTCCCTTCCCCTTGAGTTCCTGTACATGCTTTACTATTTATCCTTCTATTTTTACATTAATGGTTTTATGCAGTATTTATCCTTATGATACTGAGTTGGTCCATTCAGCATAATGTTTTCCAGCCTATCACAAGTTACACAGTATTTTTTTAAATTGTTGCTCTTGAGTGCTGCATAGTATTCCATTCTGGTAATGTACCACAGTCCATTCAGTTGTGGTTGAACATTTGGGTTGTTTCCATGTTCTTTTGGTGGTGAATAATGCTGCTATAAACACTGGTGTGTCAAAATCCATTTAGCTGCCCAAAACTTAAGTACAATGTAATATAGGAAAATAAGTATAAGTGCTGCATCTGAGGACTTTTAAGAGTTTTCAGAAAACTTAATTGTGTGTATGAATAATCTATACATTGACCAAGAAAAGGTTAAAACATAACAAGAATATTTTGCATAGATTAAAATCAGAAAAGATGAATATTAGAGTCATATTCCTTCACCATAGCTATCAACTTTTCATACTGAACAAATGATCTAAGACTGAAATATATGAAGAAAAATGTGGTATCAAAATTGATGAGGGACTCAGAAACAGCCTCCATTATGCCTTTAACACAACTTTGCTTACTAAAATTGAAGAGGACTTAAAGCTCTTAGTGTGGAAAATAAAAGAGTACATTATTCAATATGGATTATTCTGCTCTATCAACAAAGCAAAATTCTTTGTCACTGGGCCATTGAGCAATATCATAATAAATAGAAGACTGAAGTTGTCAAAGATTTCATTTTACTGAGTCCATAAACCTTCATGGAAACAATTGTTAAGGAATCAAAAGATTTGTTGTTATTGCTCATTATCAAGTTGAAACTGACTCAGGGGGTTTTCAAAGATATTTAATCACATGTAAATATGGAATATCCATTCTTCTCGTTCTTTGCCATAGTTTTTATGAGTCACAAATTCAAATATGTTTGCATAATCAATAAAACACAAATAAACATTCTTCTCATATTCTCTGTTTCAGCCAAGATCTATCTGACTTCAACAGTGCTATCTCTGGTGCTGATGGCTCTTCTAATTTCAACTTGAAATGCTGACAGTTCCCTATCATTGTACTGTTTTTGCCATTTTTGGATAATTTTCAGCAATATTTTTCTCTCATATGATAATGATATTATTTGAAAATTTCCACGTTGTCTTTGATCATGTTGCTTTGGAATGTGTCAGTTGGTTTGGTTAACTGTCTTCCAAATTTCCTGGCACTAGCTTGGATCCTCTCTATGACTAAATCTGTTAGCAGAAACAAGTCAATTAGTGTCTCATTGATTCATGGGGCTTTTTTTTTTTTTGCCAATGACTTCAATGCAGCTCAAACTTCTTTCCTCTTTACTAATGGTTCTTTATAACATGGGAGTGACTTATTTTATTCTTTCCCCCCTCAAACACTTGCTGCATTTCAGTCACAGAGGTCAAATTTCTGACCACTAGTGCTTTGCTTCTAATTTTTAATTCAATCAGTAATCATTAATACATCAGGATTGCTTGTTTTCTTAATATCTGTCTGCAATAGTTGTCAGTATTCTCTACTTAACTTTAAGTTTTACTGTAGAGATTGGGAGCTCTGGTGGCCTAGTGGCAAGAAGCTGCAACTCCAATCTCAGAGATGCACGGTTCAAATCCACCAGATGCTCTGCTTGAGAAGGAGGAACAATCTCCTCCTGTACCAGTCAGATCTGATTTGACAGTACACACACAAAAAAATAATGAAAAAAAATTTGAATAATAGTTGTGTTTTATTTGTAGACATGTGGAGAGTGTTTGGCTCATTTTCTCCCACTGTATTTAACAATATTCTTTTGTTATTCATGGAGTTTTCAAAGATCTGTTATTTCAGGAGTTGTGAACAGTGCTGATTATTAATCTTTCTTATTCTGGAACCACCAGAGGAATCTCAACATTATGAGCACCCTGCTGATATTTAAAATAAAATTGTCATACTTTCCAGCATCACTGCCACATGCAGTTCACTAAAGTATGGCAAAAATAAATGACAACTGTACATATGGACCTCATATGATGAACTATAATCAGATTGACTACATCTGTGGAAGAAAAGGTGGAGAAACTCAGTATCATCAGTCAAAACAAGGCCAGGTATTAACTGTTGAAAATAAAATAAATTCTTGATGTTCAAGATCCAATTAAAACTGAAGAAAATTATAAGATACCCAGGAGAGTAAAAATATTGCCTTAAGTTTGTTCCACTTGTATTTTAAAAATGACCTTAAGCTCTGTTGATCTAGTGGTTAGGTAACTGTGACAACTATAAGGTCAAGGTGTTCGAATTCACTACCTGTTGTGTAGGATGGACAGCTTCCTCCTCAGCATTTATTGCCTCTGAAAACCCACTCCAGAATCTTCTATGGGTCAGTTCCAATTCAACATAACCAAAATACATCACTACTACCTCAAGAAAAGATTTTATGTTCTAAATACTAATTACTGAAGACCAGATGAGTTGTAAGACAACACTAAGAACATCATCTATGAAGAAAATAAAAGGTTATTACAAAAACAGGGAAGAAGTAAAACAACAAAATGCATGTCAAAAGAGATTTTTAAACTTATACTAGAACATAGAGAAGATAAAATTAAAGGGCACTTTTCTGAAGTAAGTATTGAAGAGAATAATTCAAAATGAATATTGCAAAAGGAATGTATTATTGCAAAAAGAGCTGGAGTTAGAAGTCAGAAGGAAGAACATTTCCAAAACTGAAAGGACTGATAGACAAATTCAAGTCTTGAGTTGCAATATTGAACATTTCTATACAAAGAATTTTGAATCTTTCAGTAAGCCTCAAAATAAGATAGAAGGAATAAGAAATGTTCAATACTGAGGCAACTGTGGTGTTTCAAAGAGTATTTATCATAACTTGGGTTTCTAGAAGATCAAGCAAATATCTCTTAGAGGAAAATGCTGTCTAGAGGCAAGAATGGTTAAGCTTCATATAATCTGCTTGGGACATGTTGTGAAGAGGGCTCAGCCTTCAGCAAAAGCCATCATCATAGGAATATGGAGAGTTTATGAAAGACAGGAAGACCTTCAATGAAATTAATTGGATTAGTAACTGCAACAATGAATTTGAAAATGGTAGTGATTTGAGGATGGTGCAAGTTTTATTCTTTATGGAGTCCCTATGATTTGTAGTTAACTGTTAGTTAATTAGAAGAATCCCAAACTCAACTACAGAATTTAAATTTTTAATTTAATTCTTCTTTAGTTTTACAGAATTTTTAAGATGATGTAGAATACAAAGAAGCATAAAGACTCCGGGATAAAATTTTAGTTGAAGACAGTGCAATATCTGATTTACTTAAGATTCAGGCTTGAATCTTTGAGTCTGCCATAATCTTTTAGTATTATGTTCCCATACATATTTCAAAAGTAGACAGACTGACTTCCCCATGGCAATTTTATTGGAATGTTTTGCTCTTGATATTTAAACATAAGTCTAGACTAAGTATAGAAAATTCTATATATATGCTGTTCTAGTGGATAAGAAGTTGCACGTGAACTCCAAGGTAGGTGATCAAATCAACAAACAGCTCCATTAAAGAAATATGTGCAATCTCCTGTAATGAAATTTATAACCTCTGAAAAAGGACTAATAGGATCAACTCTGCATCTGCTTCAAACTGACTGAAATGAGTTGAAAAGTTAAATGGATATTTTGTATTGTTGTTGTCATGTGCCCTTGAGTAATCAATGACTCATGTTGTTGTTGTTGTTATGTGCCATCCAGTCGCTTGAGACTCATAGCGACCCTATGTACAACAGCCCTAAACTCTGCTCTGTTCTGTCCCAATAGCACTGTCTCTGACGCACCCATCCCGATTATCCCAGTCACTGAATCAATCCACCTCATAGAGGGCCTTCCCCTCCTGCGCCGTCCCTCCACCCTCCCAAGCATGATGTC
>NW_006399770.1:22269062-22278407 GCF_000299155.1 Elephantulus edwardii
TGCATATAGGTTGAAAAGGTATGGAGATAGGATGCATCCCTGGCATACTTCCTTCCCAATTTTGAACCATGCAGTGTTCCCTTGCTCTGTTCTGATGGCTGCCTCCGGGCCAAGTATAGGTTTTGCATTAACACGATCAAGTGTTCTGGGACTCCCATTCTTCTCAGTCAGCCACAGTTTGTTATGATCCACACAGTCAAATGCCTTTGCATATTCAATGAAATACAGATAGACATTCCTTTTGTATTCGCTGCTTTCAGCTAAGTTCCATCTAACATCAGCTACAATATCACTAGTACCACGACCCGTTCTAAACCCAGCCTGGACTTTTGGTAGTTCTCTGCTGATGTGCTGTTCCATTCGTTTTTTTATAATCTTCAGTAAAATCTTGCTTGCATGTGAAATCAGTGAGATTGTTCTGTAGTTTCCATACTCTATTGGGTCACCTTTCTTTGGGATAGGAACAAATATCGATCTTTTCCAGTCAGTTGGCCAAATGGTTGTTCTCCAGATTTCTTAGCACATCTTGGTGAGCACATCCAGGGCAGCATCGGTTAGCTGAAATATGTCAATTGGTATACCATCTATTCCTGGAGCCTTATTCATTGTCATTTCCTTCAAAGCAGCCTGAAGTTCTTCTTTCACCACCATAGGCTCTTGCTCATATGTTGTTTCATGAAATTCTTCTGTGTCTGCCAATTCCTTTTGACAGTGACTCAGTGACTCATAGTGAGCCTATATATGACAGTTCTGTACTCTGCAATGTCTTGAACCACTTTCACTGACTCTGACACACCTAGTTCCACTGTTCCAGTTACCACATCAATTTATTTTGTATTGTGGAGATTGTTGTTATGTGCTCTCAAGTTGCTTGCAGTTCATAGAAACTCTATGTAGAACAGTGATAAGTTCTGCTCTATCGTATGTCAACATTATTGTCTCTGACACAGTTAAACCCATTACCTCAGTCACTGAATCAATCCATTTCATCAAGAGTCTTCCTCTCATGTGCCTTCCCTCCGGCATCCCAAGCATGATATCCCTCTCCAATGATTGGTCCTTCCTTGCAACATGCCCTAAGTATGTTGGGTGTAGCCTCAGAATCCTTGCCTCCAAGCAACAACCTGTTTTCACCCTCTCCAGTATGAACTTGCTTCTTTTCCTAACAGTCTGTAGTATGTGTAATATTCTTCTCCAACACCACAGCTCAAAGGTATCAATTCTCCTAGTCATTATTCAACTAACTTTCTGATGCATATAGCAAGTAATCATGGAGACTATGGCCTGGATCAGGTGCGCTGTATTCCCCAGACTAACACTGTTACTCTTCTGTACTCTAGAGAGATCCCTGATAGCAAATTTTCACAATCCAATTAGTCTTTTGATTTCTGAATACTAGTACCGAAAGTGTTTATTTTGGAGCCAAGCAAACTAAAACTCAGTCTCGTCACCATCTATCATGATGCTGCCAATCAGCTCAGTGGTGACTATCCTTGGTTTTTTTATATTGAACTTCAATCTCTATAAAAGGCTTCAATCCTTGACTTTGTGCAGCAAGTATGTAAGGTCCTCCTCAGTTTCAGCAAACAGGGTTATGTCATCTGCATAAGAGAGGTTGTTTATGAGTCTTCCTCCAATCCTAATGCAACATTCCTCTTCATAGAGCCCAGTCTCTCAGATGATCATTTCTGCCTTTGGATTGAAAAGGAATGGAAATTCAACACATCCCTAGCATACACCCTTCCCAATTTTGAACCTTTCAGTGTTTCCTTGCTCTGTTCTGATGACTGCCTTGTGGTCCAAGTATAAATTTTGCATAAACATAATCAAGTGTTCTGAGATCCCTGTTCTTCTCAGAGTTACCCACAGTTTGTTGTATATACACCATCAAATGTCTTTGCACATTCAGTGAAACACAGATAAATGTTCATCTGGTACTCTCTAATTTCAGCCAAGATCTATCTAACATGAGCTATAGTATTTCTAGTACCATGGCCTCTTCTAAACCCAGCCAGGCAGTCCTCTGTTAATTTGCTGCTTCTCCAGTCTTGTTTGGATAATTTTCAGCAGAATCTTACTTGCATGTGATATTAATAATATTGTTCAATAGTTTCTCTACTTTGTCAGATCACCTTTCTTTGGAATGGTAACTAATATAGATCTCTTCCAATAAATTGGCCAGGTGGTTTCCTCCAGATTTCTTGGCACAACTTGGTGAGTGCATCTAGGGCAGTATCTGTTTGTTGAAATATGTCAATTGGTATGCTGTCAATTCCTGTGGCTTCGGTATTTGTCAATTCTTTCAGAAAAATTTGAGCTTCTTCCTTCATTACCACAAGTTCTTTTTCATACATTGTTTTCTGACATTCTTCTGTGTCTACCAATTCCTTTTGATACTGTATACTCTTTCCATCTTCTTTCAATGTCCTGAATCATTTAATAATTTTCGCATTAGTAAAATTTTGCATTTAATGTATTTTGTTTTAGGTAAAAGAAGAAACTTCACTTTATTTTCTAAAAGCATTTAAGCATCCCTAGTGGTTTAGTGATTAACATAGCCGTTTATTAACAAAAGGTTTGTAGTTCAAATTCCTCAATGCTTCTCTGAGAGAAAAATGAGGAGTCCCCTGCTTATATACAAAAATTCATAGCCTCAAACTGATGGGTGGATGCTGTGTCCGAAACAATAATTAGACATTAGGTTTGGCATGGTTGTCTAGGATCTTTTTTGTGTCTTGGGTGATAAAAATAGCTAATATATTCAGAAAAATATTGAAGGCTGAGTCCACCATGAGTCTCCAGAGAATAAAAGTTTAGACATCTTTTTCTGAAAAATTCATTTTTAAAAACCTTATAGAGCACAATTGTATCCTGAAATATATGGATGGGGTCCTCATGAGTCCATAATAATGTTTCATTTAAGTATGTTTTTGCTAATCTAATCTAAGTTTTAAAGTATTTTAATGTTTAATTTTAAACATTATGTAATATTTTTCCTAACATAGTTATGGGAGAGGTCTCTAACTGCAGACTTTCCCATCGCAATATGTCTTTTAAGTTCCTGGCTATTGGTGCCAAGAGTGTTGACTGTGGATCCAAGCAAACCAAAACTGTGAACAATCTTAATCTCTTCACCATCCTTTATGATGCTGCCAATTGGCCCAGTGGTGAAAATCTTTGTTTTCTTGATATTGAGTCTCAATCCATGTTGAAGATTGTAGTCCCTGACCTTCCACAGTAAGTGCTTTAAGTCCTCCTCAGTTGTAGCAAGCAGGGCTGTGTCATCTGCATAATGTAGATTGTGCAAAGATGTTATCCTGGAAACTAAGGTGTGTCTGATACATGCCATGGTCTTTGCAGTCACTTGCTATGTATGCATCAGAGAGCTGGACAATGGCTATGAATGATAGAAAGAAAATTAATGCCTTTGAGCTGTGGTGTTGGAGAAGAATATTGAATATACCATGGACTGGTAGGAAAACAAACAGATTTGTCCTGGAGAGGGTGAAGCCAGACTGCTCCTTGGAGGAAAGGATTTTGAAGCTTTGTCTGACATACTTTGGACTTGTTGCAAGGAGGGACCAGTCCTTGGAGAGGGACGTCATGCTTGGGAGGGTGGAGGGACAGCTCAGGAGAGGAAGAGACTTGATGAGATGGATTGATTCAGTGACTGGGGTAATCCAGATGGGTGTATCAGAGACAGATTGGCACAGGATAGCGCAGATTTTAGGGTTGTTGTACATAGGGTTGCTATGGGTCACAGGAAACTTGAAAGCACATAATAACAATAAAATCAATTATGGTAGCAGCATGGAGAATTTCCCCCTATATGATTTACTACCCTGAAAATCTACTGCAGGGTCAGCCATGAGTTGGGTCTGACTTGACAACACAAAAACCATCACAACAAGAATTTTAAAGAAAAACATATAAAACTTTCTCTATATTCAGTGTTAGGAGCTCTGGCAGGATAGCTCACACCATGCTGGAGTCCTAGAGTTTTAAAATCACCAATTTACCTGTGGAAGAAAGATCATCACTCTCCTCCCTTTAAAAATTTATAGCCTCAGAAACCCATAATATGGTCACTCTGAATCAAAACTGGCTCTACATAGAAATATGTAACAGTGAGATATTTTGTTAAATGTCTATAAAACTGAATGATATATGCTGATGACCATCAAGCTTGTTTTTAAATACTTATCATTGCTTAAAAACAATAGGAAATATTAACTTGTTTTACTGATGCACAGTTATTGCAAGGGAAATGAAATCTCCTAAGAAAAATAATATCTAATTTTTTTAAAAAGGTACGGATTTGCAGAACTTTTGAGGTTTTTTTATTATCAAACTCTGATGTTGTAGCGATGTAGACTTTTGCACTCTCTGCTACTATTTGAACTATTGTGGCGGCTAGGACTCAGCAAAGTTCATGAAACACAATTATTTTCTTTTTTTAGTGTAATATTTGAGTATAAATGAGGAATAAGAAACATGTCTACACTATTATCTCTATAGTGACTAGATGGAAGTAAGAAAATTTGTAAAATCTGTTTCCTAAATATAAAGTTGAATTATTAGGCGAATGTGGTTGTTCTGCCCATTGAGTGAATTTTCTTGGTTTTTTTGTTTTGTTTTGTTTTTTTAAATTATTATTAAATTTTATTAGTTTCAATGAACATTCACAGGGATTCTGGGCTTTCACTCCTTCATTGCCGCACCATTCTCTCCACCCTCCTCCCCAGTTTGTTCTTCTTCCCCATTGAGTGAATTTTTAATAACTGTACTCTATAAGACAGAGTGAAATTGATTATTCCCTACAGTCTCTTTTGCTGAAATTTTTATGGAACTCATGATCAGATTTTTCTCCCAAAAGGCAGCTGATGAATGTGACCAAATGACTTTTTTCTTCCCTACAACCCAAATGCATAAGCATTACTTCAACAAGATTCTTTTTAAAGAAAAACAAAGCAAATGAAAACAATTAAACAATACCCCTAGGGCTTAATACTAGAAATTTACAATCCATGGTGATTCTTCACCAGGTTCCTAAGGCTGTAAATCTGTATGAATAAACTAAGGATTTGAGCAGTTGACATTTTTCTTACAGCTACCATGTGATAGACAATACCACCATAACTTTATTGGTGAGAATTACATATTTCTTTGAAAATGAAAACATAGATAAAATAATAATTTAAATGAAAATTCTGAACTTGCTTCTCTTCAATATATTTACTAAAATTTTACTTACAAGTTTTGCTGTATTGTATTTAAATTCTCAGATTATACTGAATACAATCTAGAAGAAAATATCCCTTATCTGAACATTTAAAGTTATATTTAGTTAAAGAAACTAAAATATCTTTTTTATACTTAATATCTTCATCAATGATGTTGCCATAAAATAGAAGTTTCTGTGTTGCTGCTGTTGTTAGTTGTCGTTGAGTACAACTCATATCCGCACTAGTCCCATCTTCACACTTATATTAGTGCTCGTTGTGACAGTCACTGTGCCCATTCATGTGGTAGAGGGTCTTCCTCTCCTTCACTGACCCTTCGCTTTTCCGAGCATCACCTCCCTTTCAGGAGTAGCCTCACCTAATAATATGTCTGAAATACGTGAGGTGAATTTTATCATCTTTATCCAGAAGGATCACTCTGGCTGCACTCTTTCCAAGACATATTCTTTTTCATCAGTCCATGGGATGGTCAGAGAACTCTTCTTCAACACAACGCTTCAAAGGCTTCAATTTTGTTTTCTGTAATCCTTATTTATTATCTAGCTTTCAGATGCATAATGAGTGATTGGAAAGAGTATGGACTGAATTATATGCATCTCAGTGTTCAAATTGACATTATTACTCCTCGATAATTTAGAGAAGTCCCCACAGACTTTCCCCACATAATATGTTTCCTGATTTCCTCACACTTGGTACCAAAGTTAATTGTGGATCCAGGTAAGGTGAAGTTGTTGCCAGTTTCAACTTTTTCTTCATGCTTATAGGTCCAGTGCTAAGAATCTTTGTTTTCTTCCATAATGAAGGCTCTTTTCTTTGATCCTCTGCAACTACAAGTCCTCCTCATTTTAGCAAGCAAGATTGTGTGATTTGCCATAACA
Source organism: Elephantulus edwardii (assembly GCF_000299155.1). Classification (NCBI taxonomy): domain Eukaryota; kingdom Metazoa; phylum Chordata; class Mammalia; order Macroscelidea; family Macroscelididae; genus Elephantulus; species Elephantulus edwardii. Next base: position 22,275,184 of record NW_006399770.1, read on the forward strand.
CAGATACTTGATAAGTATCCCACTGATCCTGACACCATATTCCTCTTCATAGAGTTCAGCTTATCAAATAATTTAATACAGAATAAAAGGCATGACAAGATAATACAACCTTGGCACACTCCCTTCTTAATTTTAAGCCATGTAATATGTGATGCCAAGGACTGCAGCCTACAATATGGATTGAGGCTCAATGTCAAGAAGACAAAGATTCTCACCACTGGACCAATTGGCCGCATCAGGATGGATGGTGAAGAGATTGAGATTGTACACAGCTTTAGTTTGCTTGGCTCCATAGTCAACAGTCTTGGCACCAGCAGCCAGGAAATTAAAAGGCGCATTGCCATGGGAAAGTCTGCTCTTAGGGACCTCTCCAAAGTACTAAAGAGCAGTGGTGTCTCTCTGAAGACTAAGGTGTCTCTGATACAGGCCATGGTCTTCGCAATCACTTGTTATGCATCAGAGAGTTGGACAATGACCAGGGAGGAGAGAAGGAGAATCGATGCCTTTGAGATGTGGTGCTGGAGAAGAGTATTGAGAATACCATGGACTGCTAGGAAAACAAACAGATTTGCCCTGGAAAGGGTTAAACCGGGTGGCTCCTTGGAGGCAAGGATTCTGAGGCTCCGTCTAACATACTTTGGACATGTTGTGAAGAGAGACCGGTCCTTAGAGAGGGACATCATGCTTGGGAGGGTGGAGGGATGGCACAGGAGAGGAAGGCCCTCTATGAGATGGATTGATTCAGTGACTGGGGTAATTGGGATGGGAGTGTTGGCGACAGTGCGATTGGCACAGGACAGATCAGAGTTTAGGGCTATTGTACATAGGTTCGCTATGAGTCGCAGGCGACTCGTCGGCACATAACAACAACAACAACAATATGTGGTGGGAAAGTCTGCTGTTAGAGACCTTTCCAAAATTCTGAAAAGCAATGTGTCTCTCTGGAGACTAAGGTGCATCTGATACAGGCCATGGTCTTTCTATCACTTGTTATGCATCAGAGAGTTGGGCAATGACTACGGAGGATAGAAGGTGAATTGATGCCTTTGAGCTATGGTGCTGAAGAAGAGTATCGAAGGTACCATGACTGCTAGGAAAACAATCAGATTCATCCTGGAAAGGCAAGGATTCTGAGGCTTCGTCTAATATACTTTGGACATGTAAGAAGGGACCGGTCCTTGGAGTGGGACATCATGCTTGGTACGGTGGGTGGACAGCACAGGAGGGGAAGGCCCTCTATGAGGTAGATTGATTCAGTGACTGGGGTAATCTGGATGGGTGTATCGAAGACAGTGCGATTGGCACAGGACAGAGCAGGGTTTAAGACAGTTCTACATAGAGTTCCTATGAGTCACAAGCGACTCAACGTCATAAAAACAACAACAACAATATTCCCTTGCTCTGTTTACACAATAGCGTTTTGCTCTAGGTATAGGTTTCACATGAGAATAATTACACACTCTGGGATTCACATTCTTTTCAATGCTAGCTATAACTTGTTTTGGTCCACACATTCAAATACCTTTATCTAATCAATAAAGCATAAATAGACATTATTCTGGTATTCTTTATATCTAGCCAGAATCAAGCTGAAATTAGCAATAATTATCTGTGGTGCCACAGCCTCTTCTACATTCCACTGAGACTTCTGGCCAAAGTGTCTGTGTGAATATGTAAATTGTTGTTATTATTAGGCAACATTGAGTCCACTATGACAACTACCCTATGAATGCTAGATCTGAACCCTGCTGTACTCTATACCATCCTCACCATCCCTGATACTTGAGCCTATTGCTACAGCTACCATATAGATCCATCTTTTTTAAGATCTTCCTTTCTTCCATTGACACTGTATTTTTCCACGTTTGATATTAATTTCCAAGGAAATTAACCATCCTAACAACATGCCTAAAGTATGTGAGACAAAGTTTCATTATCCTTATATCTAAGGAGTATCCTAATTGCACCTTCCCCCAAAATAGTTTGTTAATTCTTTTGCCAGTTGATAAGATATTTATTACTCTTCTCCAACATCACAACTCAAAGGTACCGATTCTTCACCATCACCCTGATTTATTGTCCAGCTTCCAGATGCATATTAAGTAACTAAAAGGACAATGATTTGAATGAGATGAGATGTATTTTAGTCTTTAAATTTGTATCACTGCTCCTCAGGACCTTGCTGAGGTCCTTCACAGCAGATTTCTTCAGTGCAAACGTCTTTTGGCTTCTTAACTTCTGGAGACAAGGGTGTTGGTTGTGGATCCAAAAAGACAAAATCATTAACATCTTCAGCCTTTTTTCTTTCTATCATGATATTTCCCATTGGCACAGTGGTGAGAATTTTTATTTTCTTTATTGAATATTATAGATTTTTATCTTCTGCGTTAAGTATTTCAAAACCTTTTTGCTTTTAGCAATCAAGATCCTGTCATATGCAAGATACAAGTGTTGATAACTCTTACTTGATCATGATGTCATATTCTTTTTCAGAGAGATTAGTTGCTTAGCATACAGACTGAATAGATATGGAGAAAGGACACAGCCTTGACAAACAGCTTTCTTGATTATTTGGTCTAAATATAGGTTTTGAGCATACAAAACTGGGCTTCCTATTCTTCTCAATGTTATCCATAATTTGATATGACTCACATAGTTAAACATTTCTGAATAGTCAATAAAACATTCAAACATCTTTCTGGTATTCTTTGTTTTTTAGCCAAGAGTCATCTGACATTAGCAATGATATCCCTGGTACCATGAGTTCTTCTAAATTCAACTTGAACTTCTGCCACTTTTCTGTCAAAGTACTGTTAGAGTAAAATTTGGATGTTTTTCAGCACGATTGTATATGTTTGTGATAGTTGTCATGTTGTTGTTGCTATTGTTGTTATGTGCCGTAGAGTCATTTGTGACTCATAGCAACCCTATGTACAACAGCCCTAAGCCCTGCTCTATCCTGTGCCAATTTCATTGCCTCTAACACACCTACCCTGATTACCCCAGTCACTGAATCAATCCACCTCATAGAGGGTCTTCCCCTCCTGCGTTGTCCCTCCACTTTACCAAGCATGATGTCCCTCTCTAAAGACCTGTCTCTCCTTACAACATGTCCAAAGTATGTCAGACCAAGACCCAGAATCCTTACCTCCAAAGAGTAGCCTGGTTTAACCCTCTCTAGGATGAATCTGCTTGTTTTCTTGGCAGTCCATGATACATTCAAT
>NW_006399770.1:22279217-22280549 GCF_000299155.1 Elephantulus edwardii
GCTTTCAGCTAAGATCCATGTAACACCAGCTACAATATCCCTAGTACCACGACCCCTTCTAAACCCAGCCTGGACTTCTGGCAGTTCTCTGCTGATGTACTGTTCTTGTCGTTTTTGGATAATATTCAGTAGAATTTTGCTTGCATGTGACATCAATGATATTGTTCTGTAGTACAGGAAGAGATTGTCCCTCCTTCTCCAACAGAGCATCTGGTGGATTTGAACCATGAACTTCTTGGATTGCAGTACAGCTTCCTGCCACTAGGCCACCAGAGCTCCATATGATAGTTGTCACACTGTTTAATAATTTTCACATTCTATTGGATCACCAAGAGATGTGTATAAATTAGATATGAAATTTATAAAAATATCCTGTATTTACTTATGTGATACCATCTCTCTCCAGTAACAGTGGTAAAGTTGAACAGGACAGCAAACAATACATTTTGGAAAGGATATGATGAAAAAGGAACTCTTGTACATTGTTGGTGAGATTGCAAAATGATACAACGTCTCTGAAAGGCAATTGGTGTTTCCTCAAAATGCTGAACATAGAAATTCCATATGACTCAGCTATTCCACTGCTTGGAACATACCCTGATAAAATGAGAACAGAGGCACAAATGAAGACTTGTACACAAATGTTCATAGCATTGTCATTCACCATAACAAGAACATGGAAACAACCCAGATGTTCAAAGACAATCGAATGGCTTGAGAAATTATGCCACATTCATATAATGGAATACCATGCAACACCCAGGAGGAATGATTTTACCACCTGACTTGGGAGCGACTGGAGAGCATTATGCTGATTGAACTCAGTCCCACAAGGACCAATATTGTATAAAACCATTATTGCAGAATGAGTATGAGGATCCAGAGGAGAGGGGTGGAACTAGAGGGATGAGAATGTGTGGGGTAGGCAGAGATTAATCACAGGGTTGTACAATTTGATGGGTGGTGGGGTGAGGGAAATTGGAAGAATCTGGTCTAAAAAAAAATTTATTCTTTTTTTGTAAATAAACTATTATAATTAAAAGAAACAAACCCCGGATAAATAGAAATGCGAATTCACAGTTCTTAAAAATATGAACATTTATTGCAAACAGTCTTTGAAGATATTATTGGTGAGGTTAACATGAAGTCAAATAGAAATAGATTGGGTACTAATTTGATCTAATGTCCTGAAGCTTAGGAAAATTAAATAGAATCCACCGGAACTGAAATATGACTTTGATTTCATCCCACCTGAATTTCAGAATCATCTCAGGAACAGGTTTGAGGCCTTGAACACTAATGAGTGAAGACCAGATGAGTTGTGGGAGGATA
>NW_006399770.1:22282196-22306612 GCF_000299155.1 Elephantulus edwardii
CTCCTTGGAGGCAAGGATTCTGAGTCTTCGTCTGATATACTTTGGACATGTTGTAAGGAGAGACAGGTCTTTAGAGAGGGACATCATGTTGGTTAGAGTAGAGGGACAGCACAGGAGGGGAAGACCCTGTATGAGGTGGATTGATTTATTGACTGGGCTAATCGGGATGCGTGTATCAGGGGCAATGAGATTGGCACTGGATAGAGCAGGGCTTAGGGCTGTTGTACATAGGGTCGCTATGAGTCGCAAATGACTCGACGGCACATAACAACAACAACAACAACAACAACTTATTGAAAAGGAGAATGACCTAAAGATATAGACCAAGAAAGATAGTCTTATGAAGACACAACTACCGAACAAGAAATGTCTGAGGCTCTAGAAACTTAGACAAAAAGTAGTCTTTCCCTGAAACTTTTGTAGAGAACAAGACCTTACTAACAATCTGATTCCTGACTCCAAAAGTCCATATTTATAAAACCTTGAATTTCTGTTCTCATACATTATCCATTTTCATAATACACATATTTTCAAAGCACATAAGACAAAAGGAAATATATTTCAAGTGGAAAACCATACCAAAATTGTATAACAAATTGCTTAAAAGTACCAGAAACTTCATTGACATAACAATGATATTAACATAGGAAAAAAACAACAACAAATCCTGAAAAGTAAAAAATAATCCCTGAAACCTGCAATAACTACCTAGCTACCTAGTGTTTCTGTAAGAGAAAAGATAACAAGTTCTTGTTTCATTGTTTGGTAGGTGTCACCTAACACTCATAGTGACCCTATGAATAACGGCTCGGAACCCTCTCTTATCCTATGCCATCCTTAAAATATTTGACATACTCTAGTCTATTAGAGCATTGACTGTGTCAGATACCTTTAAAAAAGAAGAAATGAATTTTCTCATAATTTAGGAGAATAAATGTTCAAGTCTATGGTATAGTTTTAGGAGATATCATTGTCCATGCCATTTTCTAGCATCTACCATCAGTCGTTGATATATAAGTGTATAGATACTTATGCTGTGTGTCTGGTTTCGTATGTAATCTTTCTTTTCAATGTGTTCATGCTTTTTTTGCATTTTTTATTGCTCAGTTGTGATTAAGCTTAGGACACATATAAACTTATAAACAACCAACAAAAAATTCTCATTGTCTTCAAGTTGGAAATAAGTCATAACTGACTCTCCATTGTGTTTCCAATAGCATGACAGGAGATTGCCTATTTTTCTGTCTTAAAGTTCAACCATCAAAGAGTGAACCTTTAGGTTAGAGGTGCAACTTCCTCTGGATTAGACTACTGGTGTTCCATGTTGCAAACATAACAAAAGAAAAAAATGTATTCCATACAAGATTACATGTCCAGGAAATAACACTTAGAAATAGTCCACATCCATACAGATTTACATCCATAAAACAAATATACCATGAGGAAGTTTTACTCTTCCCTAACCATTTGGAATCACCTAGAAGAGAGTGATATTGGCTTGGTTTTTATATTATGTAATAAGCAACCAGTTTATTTTTTTATCAGTCTTTATTTTCTACCTAAGTATCTTTACATATTAAATGAAAAAAATAATTGTTTAAAATATTGGCTAAACAGTTTTTAATAGTGTAAGACCAGATGAGTTGTGGGGGGATATTAAGGTATCATCCTGGAAGAGTGCAAATGGTCATTGCAAAGACAGAAGAGGAAAAGAAGACCAAAATGTATGTCAGAAGAGACACTGAAAATTGCACTGGAGTGCAGAGAAGTGAAAGCATAAGGAAAAATTCAAGATACTAAAGAGTTGAATAGAAGATTTCAAAAGGCAGAACGGGATGACAAAGTAAAATATTAAGATGAAATGTACAAGGAGTTGGAGTCAGAAAATCAAAAGGTCCAAACTGGCTCAGCGTTTCTTAATCTCAAGGAACTGAACAACAAATTCAAACCTTGAGTTGCTATAATCAAGGATGCTTTTGGCAGAATATTAAATGATCGAAGAAGTAGTAAAAGAAGATGGGAAGACTATACTCAGTCACTGTATGAAAAGGAATTGGCAGACACAGAAGAATTTCATGAAATAGCATATGAGCAAGAGCCTATGGTGATGAAAGAAGAAGTTCAGGCTACTTGGAAGAAAATGGCAAAATATAAGGCCCTAGGAATAGATGGCATACAAATTTACATATTTCTGCTAACAGATGCTGCCCTGGATGTGTTCACCAAGTTGTGCCAAGAAATCTGGAGAACAACCACTTGGCCAAATGACTGGAAGAGATATATATTTGTTCCCGTCCCAATGAAGGGTGACCCAACAGAGTGTGGAAGGTATAGAACAATCTCATTGATTTCGCATGCAAGTAAGATTCTACTGAAGATTATCCAAAAATGACTGGAAAAGCACATCAGCAAAGAACTTCCAGAAGTCCAGGCTGGGTTTAGAAGGGGTCGTGGTACTAGGAATATTGTAGCTGATGTTAGATGGATCTTAGCTGAACAGCGAATACCAGAGGAATGTATATCTGTGTTTCATTGACTATGCAAAGTTGTTTCTGTGTGGATCATAACAAACTGTTGTGGACTCTGAGAAGAATGGGAATCCCAGAACACTTGATCGTTCTATTGTGAAACCTATACTTCGACCAGGAGGCAGCCGTCAGAACAGAGCAAGGGAACACTGCATGGTTCAAAATTGGGAAAGGTGTACACCAGAGATGTGTCCTGTCTCCATACCTTTTCAACCTGTATGCAGAACAGATTATCTGGGAGGCTAGGCTCCATGAGGAGAAATGTGGGGTCAAGATTGGTGGAAGATCTATGAACAATCTGCGTTATGCAGATGACACAACCCTGCTTGCTGAAACTGAGGAGGACCTGAAGCGATTGCTGTAGAAGGTCAAGGACTGCAGCCTCCAATATGGATTGAGGCTCAATGTCAAGAAGACAAAGATTCTCACTATTGGGCCAATTGGCAGCATCAGGATGGATGGTGAAGAGATTGAGATTGTACACAACTTTAGTTTGCTTGGCCCCACAGTCAACAATCTTGGCACCAGTAGCCAGGAAATTAAAAGGTGTCTTGCCATGGGAAATCTGCTGTTAGTGACCTCTCCAAAGTACTGAAGACCATTGGTGTCTCTCTGGAGACTAAGGTGCATCTGATACAGGCCATGGGCTTTGCTAACACTTGTTATGCATCAGAGAGTTGGACAATGATTAAGGAGGATAGAAGGAGAAGTGATGCCTTTGAGCTGTGGTGCTGGAGAAGAGTATTGAGGGTACCATGGACTGCTAGGAAAACAGATTTGTCCTAGAAAGGGTTAAACTGGGAGGTTCCTTGGAGGCAAGGATTCTGAGACTCCCACTAACATACTTTGGACATGTTGTAAGGAGAGACCGGTCCTTGGAGAGGGACGTCATGCTTGGGAGGGTGGAAGGACAACACAGGAGCGGAAGGCCCTCTATGTGGTGGATTGATTCAGTGACTGGGATAATCGGGATGAATGTGTCGGAGCCAGTGAGACTGGCACAGGTCAGAGCAGGGTTTAGGGCTGTTGAACATAGGGACGCTACGTGTCTCAAGAGACTCGATGTCACATTAATAACAACAACAAGAAGCCTGAAAATACAGATGTATTATATACTGCAAAAATGTAAACAAGGCTAGCACATATAGAATGTTTAGAAAAATGTCTTGGATAATGATTTAATAAATTATTGAATTTGAATGAATTCAATGATAGAATTCACATTTCTGGAAATTGCTACCTGAAAAGTTTGCCATATTGTGCAAAAAGAAAACTTAGAGCAGGAAAAGTTAAAATAATAATTTTTAAAAGTCATTGAATAAAATTAAAAGGAATCATGTTTATGTATTTACACACTGAATAAAGTTTCACTGCTAACTTAAGTGCACACTTCTATTGAGTTTCAAATAAATAAGTGGAAAAGATTCAGAAATTTCTCCTATGTGATTAATAGCCTGGGAGTACTGTAGGGTCAGCTGTGTGTTGATTCTGAGTCAAGAAAATAAATTTAAATTTTGAGTTTGAGTCAAATGAAAGGAGCTATAGAGGCACAGTAGGTTAAGCATCCTGATGTCAACTGAAAAAATTATTAACTCACCTCATTCCAGGGAAGAAAAATGGTAATCAAATTCCTTAAGCATTACAGCCTTGAAACCATTACAGTGCAGTTCTGCTCCATTACATAGGGTCTTTAGGAGTTGAGGTTGAGTAATTTACAATGGGTCACCAGGACTGGAGGAAGACACATTGACTACCTGCACTATGCTGATGACAAAAGCTTGCTTGCTAAAAGTGAAGTAAATTTGAAGCACTTTTTTGGAAAATATCAAAGGCTTCATCATGTATTCAATATGCCTTTAATGTGGGTTGCATTTCAACATTAAGAGAACAAATAGATTTAGTACTGGAGCGGTAGGCAAAATTATAAGAGATGGAGAAAAGATTGAAGTTGTCTATGATTTCATTGCATTGGATCCACAAAAATCCATATGATAGCAGTAATTAAGAATCCAAAAGTCATATTGAACTGGAGAAATATTCTGCCAAGGACCTCTTCAAAGTTCTAAAGAGTAAGAATGTGAATTTAAAGGCTAAGGTGCACCTCACCAATCCATGATCTTTTCAGTTGAGTTCTACATGCCAGAAAGTTGCACAGTAAATATGGATGACAGAAGAAAAAAAATGGTGTCTTTGGACTGTGGTGTCTGTCAAGAGTACTGAGTATCCCATGGACTGACAAAAGACCCCCCCCAAAAAAAAACACTGTCTTGAAGAAAGTACAATCAGAGAGTTTCTTAGATTCTAAGATGTTGAAACTTTTTCTCCCTTATTTTGAACACATTTTCAGGAGGAATCAATCCTTGGAGAGAGACATCACACTGGAAAAGGCAGAAGGTCAGTGACACAGAGGAAGATCTTAAGAAGATGGATTGATGCAATGATTATCATAATGAACAGAATTGAGGCCATGTAAATGGTACAGAATAAGTAATGGTTCATATCTGTTTATAGGGTTTCTGTGAGTAATGTTCAACTTGATGGCATCTATAAATAATACTAATCATGGTTATTGACTGTGGATCCAAATAAAGTGAAATTATTGGCAACTTCAAATCTTTTCTCTATCATGATGATGTCTATTTTTCCACAGGTGAGGATTTTTGCAGTGTGATGTGGAGATACAATCCATAGCGAAGGCTATAGTATTTGATCTTCTTTAGTAAGTGCAAACAATCTCCTTTAATTTTTCCAAGAATTGATAGAATACTAATTTAATTATTTCAGGAAACAAGATGCAAACGTAGACATGCTCACCAGTCTCTGACAACAAATATGGAAGGCAGTTTTCTGGGAAACTGACTGGAAGAGTTCTGTGTTTTCCCCATCACCCAAAGAAAGATTATCCAAAAGAATGTGGAAATTATAAAACAATATTGTTAATAGTAAATGCAAGTGATATTAACTGAAAATATTTCAAAATGTTTGGAATAGTATGTCTTTATGGAATTGCCAGAAAATCAAGCTGATGTAGAAGATGTTCTGGCAAAAAGAATACCATTGTTGATGTCAAGTCAATCTTGGATGAAAGCAGAGAATATTAGAAAGGAGATTATTTTTAATTTACTCATTATGCAAAGAAATTTGACCGTGTGGCTCATAACAAATTATCTTTAACAGTGAGGAGAATGGGAATCTCAAAACACTTACTTATGCTCGTGTAGTTGCCCAAAACAAACAAGGGAACACTGCATGGCTTAAAAAAAAAAAAAAAAAAAAGGTTTTCATCAGGATTTTACACTTTCTTTATACTTGTTTAATCAGTATGTTGAACACATGATTGGAGAATGTGGAAAATATTAATGAGAAAGTTACATAAGTATTGGAGGCAGAACCATCAGCAACTTGTATTATACAGAGGAAACAACAGGAATCTGACTAATATATCCATCAGATTTACATTTCTAGAAGATAATTTTAACAGTAAAATAAGAGTGTATCATAGAGGAGCAAAAAATAATGTAGAGACAGAAACCAAGACAATAGTAGATGGGATAAATAGAAGACTGATTGTTTTCAATGCAATATTAAATATAATATATATTCAGTATCATATATAGGAAATTAAAGTAAGAGTCAGAAATAATTCAGATCAGTGACTTATGAAACTAAGTAAAGCAAGGGCCTATTTCTTACCACAGAATTAGCAGTATGTTTGAAGGAGAAGATATGATTAAATTGTGTGTGTCTGTAGAGTGTTTAAAGTGTTCTTTTTGTTAGGTGCTGTCGATTTGTAGATGACTCATAGCAACCCTATGAACAAAAGGCCAGAGCACTGTTCATAGAGTTTCTGGAGGCAAGCCATTTCGGAAGTGGATGCCACTCCTGCGTCCAGGCTTGTTTTAATCGGGAAGTTCCAGCAAACACTGTCCACCATGGGTGCCCATTACCATGTTTGGCACATCACTGTCACAGTGTTCAGCATCACAGCAACCACGAGTTACCTCTGTACAGCAATGCACAGACCAGTGCTATACCACCTAGAAGAATGTTTGACAGGAAAACAAACTGAACCAGGCCTGAGGGCCACAGATTAAGATCACCCACCTTTGGCTTGGTAGCATAACTTTCTGTCTACTAGGTCAACATGGCTCTCTCTATGTCATTCATTGTCATTGTTGCTAGGTGCTGTCGAGTGTAGATGACTCATAGCGACCCTATGAAGGAAAGGCCTGAGCACTGCTCATATAGTTTCCAGAGGCAAGCCATTTTGGAAGTGGATGCCACTCCTGTTTCCAGGCTTGTTTTGATTGGGAAGCTCCAGCAAAGACCGTCCGCCATGGATAACTATTATCACATTTGACACAGTAGTGTCACAGTGTTCAGCATCACAGTAACCATGAGTTACCTCTGTACAGCAATGCATAGACCAGTGTTATTCCACATAGGAGAATGTTTGACAGAAAAACAGTTTGAACCAGGCCTGATGGCCGCAGTCCCAAGAGCCCTTTGGGGCTTTAAGCCACTACCTGCCTTAAACCACAGGCCAAGCTTCGAGGGCCTCGCTCCTGGGGGGAAGAGCAGTACCGCACATCAAACCCAAGCCCGAAGAAAGCACACTACTCCACAAACTTGGGATTACTTATACATGAGGACAACCATGCCATGCTCAGACAGCAGAGACTCTAGGTGGAGTGTGTGTCAAGTAAAAATATGGATATACAGTCACATAAATTAATATTAGCTGAAGATACAAATATTGGGTCTTTAATGTACAAATGATAACTAAGGCAATAAGTATGTGCAGGTTGGAAAGGGAGGAAAAACACAGCAAGGGGTAAGTAGTAATCTGAGAAAATTTCTGATAATATATATCTGTCTGTATATGTATGTAGGGTGAGATTGTCTGCAGGGAGGGTATACTGCTAACGCAAAAGTCTTCTCTCTCTGGCAGTCTCAAAGCATTAGAAGCTGCTTAAAGAAAGATGATTAATCTCCTACCAAGTAATTTATAGTCTTCGAAAGTCAGTCTCCCGCCTATGTCAATGAGTTTGAGTATTTGATAGGAGAATAAGCTGATAAGACCCTGAGTAGACCAAAAGCTACAGAATGATACTACAGTGGCAAAGAAAATTAGAATTAAACTCATTGCCTTAATGGAATGGCAGTTAGTATAAAAAAAAATCTTATTTGAGACTTGAGATCAATTGTAGATTACTTTTTTCAGGCAATCTCCCTGGGCATGTAGTTATGTGTAGGTGATGAAGTATAAGAAATAGTATATACAAGGAATTATAAAGAAAATGTCCTAATTTTAACACCATCAAGCAATGTTTGCCTAAATCTTGAAAGAAGATATTTGATATTTATTTACATTACCTCATTTTCCTGCTATTTTATCTATATATATTTATATAATTACATTACATCATATTTATGAAACAATTAGATTCTCTGATATTTCAGAATTGTCTCTCATTTCTAGAAATATATATTTACATTGTTCATTTTTTCATGTGATTATTAATTATTAACCAGTACTGTTTTATATGCAGTTTGATAGTCTTATAAAGAATAATATATATCACTTCACAAGATTTTCATAGAATGAAATTCAAGTCCATACAACAGAAAGATAGGAAGAAGAAATAATCAAAAGGATATTGTAGTTTAGAGATTCAGATCTGCAGATGATAGCAACAACTGTTACAAATACATAGAGCAGAGCTGAATATATGAGCACTCAGTTAACATAACTACTGAACCCACAGTTTCCATTTCTGATCTTATCAGGTAAGTTATAGCAAAAATAAACAGGTAATTACCAATTGTATGTGCTTTTCCTATTTCCACGACCTTTGTTAACTTGTACAGAATCTTTTCTACCATGCAAATAATTCTTACAAGCAGTGCATGCATTTCTGTTATCAAATATCAAATGAATTATGTATCCCAGTAGTCACTGTAGTACAAGTCCCTAGGTTTAGTGTGTTACTTCTGTCTGAACTGTTAATGGCGGAAACCACTGGGAGGCCTTTCAGAAGAAAAACTTGATGATATGTTTCTAAAAGGTCATAACTGAAAAACCTACATAGCAAATATTTGTACTGCAACTCATGTAGTTTCCATGGGTCAGGTTTCACCTGATGGCATCTGGTTTACTGTTGTTGTTGTTGTCGTCGTCATTGTTGTTGTTGTTTTGTGTGATAAAGTTCATAGCCACCTTATGCACAATAGCTCTGAATTCTGTCCTATCCTGAGCCAGTCTATTTCTGACAAACCTACCCCATTACCCCAGTCACTGAGTCAACCCATCTCATCCAGGGTCTTCCTCTGTTCCACTGTCCCTCCACCCTCTGAATGTCCCTCTCCAAGTACTGGTCACTTCTGGCCATATGCCAAAAGTATGTGATGGAGCTTCAAAATCATTGTCTCCAAGGAGAATTTTGTTCTGTTGACAGTTCATGGTATGTTCAGTACTCTTCTCCAGCACCACAACTCAAAGGTATCAATTCTTCTATCATCTTTAGTCAATGTCCAATTCTGATGCACAGCAAGTAATTGCAAAGATCATGACCTAGATAAGGTGTACCTTAGTCTCTGGGATGACATAATTGTTCTTTAGCACTCTAAGAGATCCTTGACAGCGGATTTTTTTAATGCAATATACTTTTTGACTTCCTGACTATTGGTGCCAAAAGTGTTGATTGTGGAATTGAGCAAGCTAAAATTGTTAACAATCTTAATCTCGTCATCTATTATGGTGATGCCAGTTGGCCCAATGATAGCAATATTTTTATGTTGAGCTTCAATTCATAGTGAAGACTACAGTCCTTGATTTTCTGTAGCAAACACTTTAGGTTATCCTAAATTTTGATAATCAAGATTGGTCTCTGCATAGCACAGTTTGTTGATGAGTCTCCCTCCCATCATGTTGACCCATTCTTGCTCATAAAGTTCATCCTCCTGAATGATTTGTTCTGCAGACAGATTGAAAATATATGGAGAAAGGATGCATCTTTGATGAACTCATTTCCTGACTTTGAACTATGCAGTGTTCCCTTGCTCTGTTCTGATCATTTCTTCTTGGTCCAAGTTTAGGTATCACATGAGCACAACCGAGTGTTCGTAGATACCTCATTTTGTCAAGGTTAGCCACAATTAGTTGTAATCCACACAGTTAAATGCCTTTGCATACTCAATAAAACAGACAGCTTCTGGTAATCTCTGCTTTCAAAAAAGGTTCATGTGACATTGACAATAATGTCTGTACTGCCAAGACTGCTGCTAAATCTAACTTGTATCTCTAGTAGTTCTCTGTTTATGAACAGTTCCAGTTATGTAGTTTGTTTGTTTGTTTTTTATAATAACCAGCAGAGTTTTGCTTACATGTAATATTAGTGAGATTGTTGGATAATTTCCACACTTGATTGGATCATTGTTTTTTATTAATGACATTACATTGCATCTCCTTCAGTCATTGGCCAAGTAATTGTCTTCCATTATTTTTAGCACAACCTGGTGAACACTTCCAGGGCAGCATCTGTTTGTTGAAATAAGTCAATTGGTATTTCATCAACTATTGCAGCCTTATTTTATGCCAATTCCTTCAGACCAGCTTGAACTTTCTCCTTTATCATTGTAGGCTCTTGATCATGTGTTGTGTCTCATGAAATCCTTCTGTGTCAGACACTTTTCTTTGGTACAGTGACTCTATATATACCTTTCATCTTGTTTTGATGTTTTAATTCACCATTTTACCCATAGCATCTTTAAGTATTGCAACAAAAAGCTTGAATTTGTTCTTCAGTTCCTTCAGCTTAAGGAACTCTGAGCGAATTTGTTCCTTTGTTCATTTCAGTATAACACTGTGGTTTTCCCCCCTCTAGCTGCCCTTTTGAATATTCTCTTTAGCTCCTTGACTTCATCATTTCTTCCCTTTCCTTTTGTTTCTTGCTAGTCTAGTACAGTATTCAGAGCTTCTTCTGTGTGTTCCTCTCTCTCTCTCTCTCTCTTTTCAGGCTCATCTTGTTCTGTTTTTACTCCTTTGTCTTTGTAATGACCTTTTGTATTGTGAAATCATGAATGACATTCTTAATATCTCCCACAGCTTATCTGGTCTTTGTTCATTAGTTTTCAAGCCTTCAAACCTGTTTTTGAGGTTTGTGGGCTTTTTTAGTTTGTTTGTTTTTGTTTTTAATTCAGATGGGACAGATTCATGGTCAAATTTTGATTCTTGCAAGTTTGTTTTATTTTTCTTGAGCTTTAGTTTGAACTTGCCTATGAGTAGTAGATAGTCTGTGGCACAATCAGCACTGATCTTTTTCTCACGATATTGAGCTTCTCTAATGATTCTTCACACAGATGTAATTGCTCTGATTCCTGTGTGAAGACCATGTGTGTAATCACTGTATGTGTGGATTTTTTTCCCCTTAATTTTAGTGAAAGTTTGCAGAGACTTTGGATTTGCATTCATTAATTAATGCACTTTTCTCCCTGCCCAAACTCCCCCTCCCCATTTCTCTCTTCTCTTTGAAAAGTAAAAGAAAAATTCTTTCATTGTTATACAATTCCTCCCCTGAAGCCTCTCCATTGTGCAGCCTTCATTCTAGACTCCTGTCATGATAATAATACCTAATCATATATCCCTTTTAAACAGATCTCTCTCTCTCATCTGTTTCAATGCAGGATACATAATTTATCCCATCTTTCTCAGTCTTCCCCCAACTCCAATGTCAGTTCCATTTTACAATAGAGGCACCATGCAGTATTTGTCCTTTTTATGAAAGGTGTTTGCAATGAATCAATCACTGATTATACAAAACTTTTTCTGTTTATCTCCAGCCTCATTTCTGTCACCAAGTCATAGTTGCCAACTACTGATCCTTCTTTCTTTTTCCAAACTTTTACATTCCAATCACCCAGTATTAGAAATCATCTATTTCCTCCTCATTGGGTCTGGTTGTTGCTGCATATAGTTCAATGATATCGGTATTAACAGGTATTTTTTATATGCATATGGATATTACCCTGTCATTCACAACATTATATTTCAAGATGAATCTAGAAATGGTCTTTTTAACTACTAGCATAGTAAATCATATGATTGTCTGTTTCAAAATGTCCTATCCCAAGCCAATACCTAGTATGTCAATATTTATGCTTTCCATTTCTACCTTAACATTGTCCAACTTTCCTCCATTCCTACTTTCCATATTCCATGTTACAGTCACTATGGTCTGCTTACAATTGTTCCTCCTCCCTTGTGTTTCTGAATACTGGGCTCAGCCTGTGATGCCGTATCTACTAAATCACACTATAGAGAGCATTAGTCACATACTGCCTAGCATATCAGGCTACACAATGACCAGCAAAGTTTGTATATAAATTTTAGTATATCTTTAAATTTGTATTTTTCTCCATTATTAACATTCAAGCATTTATTAACATTAAGTTGGAATTAACTTATAGCTGACTCTGCAATGCATTCCCAAGGCTTCTTATTGCGTACACGAAGTGTTCATATTTTTCCTGTGGGACCTCTGGTAGAATCAAACAGCAAAAACTCCCTGACAATTAACTATAAGTGGGTTTTGAGTCCACAGCAGTGACTTTGACATGAAGCCAGATCTCCTCGTGAGTTCTTTTACACTCTCAGAAAAACCAGTGGAGGATCAGTGAATGAGACTTCAAATTGTAGAATATATAGATCAATAATAGCTTGATGCTTACTTTTTTGGTCAATGTTTTGTTCAATAAGTCAATGTCAATTGAAAAAATTAAAAAGAATCATTAGTTTGTAATTTGTTATAACTTTCCTTTGTAATTTATCATATTTCAACCTAATGTAATAATAATAAGTATTATTTGGTACTGTGACATAAGATTTAAATTTGAAATGATAATACAGAATAACTAAAGTATTTAAAAGTAAAATAAATTATCTACAGTAACTTTAACATAAATATTACTATGTATCTCTAGATTAAATAGCTATCATACTTATAGAATAAATCTTAAGGCATATTAAGATATGAACAAAGATATTATACCAAAAAGCCAGTATGCTTTAAAATATTAGTTATATCTGGAAATAATTGGTTTAACTTTATTTTAAATAATTTATTTCATAAGTCAGGAAGTAAGCATGCATCTACAAGGATATGTCTTAGAGAAAGTAGTCCAGTGATTCTAGGATAAATCTGATCTTTACTTTTTGTCTTCAAATTAAGTTCTTCCAACAAAAACTAAATATAAATATCCCTAAAGATTAATAGAATAACCTCAAACATAAACTCCAAGTGATAGCATTTCCAGAGATATTATTTGCTGAAATAGTTGGACTAGTTGCCATGGAAATCATCCTTATAAAACCAGAATGTGAAGCAAAATAGAAAGCATAAATTAATCATATGTAGGACGGAATAGTGTGAAGAAGAAAATCGGAAAGTTGAATTAAGATGTAAATATTTAATTGATACAGATGCTTGAATTATATACATTTTTCAGTATATATTTATAACATTTGTTTGCATTACAAATGAAAATAGTTAAACTTGTAAATTCACTGGGTAACAAGCAAAGCCACAAATTTTAATAACGAGATCTTCAGCAAATAATGTGTATTTACTTAAACATTTTTAAGAGAGGTAGGCAAAAGGCTTGTTTTTCCTATTAATAGATGTTATTAATTGTTGTTAGGTACCGTTGTTTGAGTAAGAATCATAGCTACCTTCTGAACAACAGATATGAACTCTGCCTTATTCTGTGTCATCCTCTTGTCTCTGACATATTTGAACCCATAGCTGCAGGGACTGTGTCAGTCCATCCAATCGAGGGTTTTCCTGTCATTGCTGACCCACTACCTTTCCAAACGTGATGGGTTTTTTCCCAAGAAATAATCTCTCCAATAAGATAAACAAAGTATGTAAAATGAAGCTTTGTCATTCTTGCCCTCAGAGAGCACTCCAGCTTCACTTTGTCCACTTTGACATATACGTTTGTTTTGGTTTTTTTGGCAGCCCAAGGGATGTTAAGTACTCTTCTCCAACTCAAACTTCAAACACATTCATTCTTCTTCTGTTATCCTTATTCTTTATAGTCTTCAATATTACATCATTGTTTCTTAGAAATTTGGAGAGGTCCTTGACAGGTGACTTTTCCAATGCAATACAACTCTTGATCTCCTGACTACTGACACCAAGGATATTGATTGTGAATCCAATTAAGATTAAATTATTGATAATTTCATTCTTCTCTACCTATCATGAGGTCAGTTATCAGTGTCTTGTGGTCAGTTTTTGTGTTGTTTTTTAAAATTTTTGTTTTCTTAGTGTTGAGAAGTTTTGTAGTCTTAATGTTAACCAACGGCAAAGTTTATTTTCAGCAAAAATTTCACAGCTTTTTCAACAAATTATAACTTATATAGGGAGCTCTGGTGGGTTGGTTCCTAAAATAATGAGCTGTTAACCCAAAGGAAGCACCACCCTAAAGGTAGAAATCCACAAGCTGCTCTTCAGGAATAAGATGGATAGTCTCTTTCCATAATTTATATCCTCAGAATCTCCACACAAGAATCAATTATGTGTCAGTCAGACTCAATGAAAATTAGTTTAAGTTCTTGAATTTGATAGCTTATAATATTAGGAAATAGTATAAAAGAAATATATTATTGAATATACCAGGGACTCTGAATATTGCATTACAGTGCCAAGAAATGAAAGCTAAAGGAAGAAACTAAGAAATCAAAGATCTGAACAGAGAATTTCAAAAGACAGTGCAAGACGACAAGGCAAGATACTATAATGAAATGTGCAGAGAGTTGGAGTCAGAAAACCAAAAGGGCTGAACCCACTCAGCTATTCTTAAGCTGAAGGAGTTGAAAAACAAATTCAAGCCACGGGTGGCAATACTTAAGGATACTTTGGGTGGAAAGTTAAATGATCCAGGAGGCATTTAAAGAAGATGGAAGGAGTACACAGAGTCACTGTATCAGAAGGAATTGGATGACATAGAAGAATTTCATGAAATAACATATGAGCGAGAGCCTATGTTGATGAAGGAGGAAGTTCAAGTTGCTCTGAAGGAATTGGCAAAACATCAAGGCTCCAGGAGTTGACAACATACCAAGTGACATATTTCAAGGAACAGACGCTGACCTGGATGTGCTCACTAAGTTGTGCTAATAAATCTGGAGGATAGCCAGCTGGCATGTTGTTGTTGTTGTTGTTATGTGCTGTCGAGTCGCTTGTGACTCAAGTACAACAGCCCTAAACCATGCTCTGTTCTGTACCAATCACACTGTCTCCGACACACCCATCTCGATTACCCCAGTCACTGAATCAATCCACCTCATAGAGGGCCTTCCTCTCCTGCACTGTCCCTCCACCCTCCCAAGCATGATGTCCCTCTCCAAGGGCCTGTCCCTCCTTATGACATGTCCAAAGTATGTTAGACGAAGCTCCCAAAGTATGTTAGATGAAGCCCTAGAATCCTTGCCTCCAAGAAGTAGCATGGTTTAACTCTCTCCCAGATGAATCTGTTTGTAGCTGGCCTACTGACTGGAAAAGTTTTATATTTTTTTTCCCATTCCAAAGAAATGGGGCCCAACAGAGTGTGGAAATTATCAAACTATCATTAATATCACACACAAGCTAGATTCTGCTGAAAATTATCAAATAATGATTGGAGCTATATGTCAACAGAGAACTGCCAGATGTGCACGCTGGGTTTAGAAGAGGTCGTGGTACTGGGGATATTATAGCTAATGTTAGCTTGAACCTTGACAGAAATCAGAGAATACCAGAGGAATGTCTATCTGTGCTTCATTGACTATGCAAAGGCTTTTGATTGTGTGGATCACAGCAAGCTGTGGCTGACTATGAGAAAAATGGGAATCCCAGAACATTTGATTGTGCTTATGTGAAACCAATATTTGAACCAAGAGTCAGTCATCAGAAAAGAGCGAGGAGACACTATATGGTTCAAAATCAAGAAGGGGATCTGTCAACAATGTATTTTGTCTCCATAACTTTTCAATCTGTATGCAGAGCAGATCATGTGAGACGCTGGGATGTATGAGGAGGAGTGTAGGGTCAGAATTGGTGGAAGAGTCATCAAGAATCTACGTTACGCAGATGACACAACCCTGCTTACTGAAACTGAGGAGCACCTGAAGCGCTTGCTGAAGAAGGTAAAGGACTGGAGTTTTTAATGTGGATTGAAGCTCAACATCAAGAAAAAAAGGATTCTCACCACTGGGCCAATTGCCAGCATCAGTATGGATGGTGAAGAGACTGAGATAGTTAACAGTTGGCTCCACAGTCAACACTCTTGGTAACAGCAGCCAGGAAATCAAAAGATGAATTTTATTGAGAAAGTCAGCTGAGAGGGACCACTCAAGAGTACTGAAGAGCAACGATGTCAGGCTGGAGACTAAGGTGCACCTGATCCAGGCTATAGTCTTCGCAATTATGTGCTATGCATCAGAGAGTTGGACAGTGACAAGAGATGATAGAAAGAGAATTGATGACTTTGAGCTGTGGTGCTGGAGAAGAGTGTTAAGTATACCAGGGACTTCTAGGAGAACAAACAGGTTTGTCCTGAAGAGGATGAAGCCAGAATGCTCCTTGGAGTCTAGGATTCTGAAACTTCGTCTGACATACTTTGGGAATGTTGCAAGGAGAGGGACATCATGTTTGGGAGAGTGGAGGGATGGTGATGAGATGGATTGATTCTGTGATTGGGGTGATGGGAATGATAGAGCGGTGTTTAGGCCTCTTGTACATAGTGTCGCTATGAGTTGCAAGCAACTCGATGGCACGTAACAACCACCACCATCACCAGGGACTGCCTCCAGAAACTTTATCAACAGTAGGCAGACCTTTCATTCATAGGTTAGCTATGAGTCGTCTATGACTGAAGGGCACCTAATAACAACCACCACCATTGACTGCTAGAAGAACAAACTAGTTCATCCTACAGAGGGTGAAGCCAGGCTGCTCCTTGGAGGCAAGAATTCTGAAACTCAGTCTTACATACTTTGGACATGTTGCAAGGCGGGGTCAGTCCTAAGAGGTGTCATGCTTGGGAGGTGGAAGGACAGTGCAGGAGAGGAAGACACTGGATGAGACAGATTAATTCTGTCACTGACTGGGGTAATGAGGATAGGTGTGTCAGAGACAATAATTTTGGCAAGTGATAGAGCAGGGTTTAGGTCAGTTGTGCATAGGGCCACGAGGAGTCACAGCCAACTTGATGACACATAGCAACAACAAGAATAATGTTAGAAATTCTCTTATTCTGTAAGATAGTAGCAACAACAAAAATGTTCACAGCCACAATTCCATTCATAGAAACATCCTATAGATTTCCTTGGTGGCATATCTTCCCCCCCCCTTAACATGTTTATTTGAACAAAATAAATCCTACAATTAAATTCAAAACATGCAAACTTAAGGGAGTAGAGCTTGGATTACAAGGGGTATTTTGGTTAGGCTATTTCTCAAGATTCCACATAATTGGAGAGCCCGATATGTATTGAATGATACCAAGGGACAGATTCTTTATATTGTAGAGGCTTTTAAAAATAATTTTAATGAGCATTTAAAGATATTTTGGATTTCCATTCATTCATTGCTGCACTTCTCTCCCCGCCCATCCCGCTCCCCCAGTTTGCTCCTCTTTCAAAAGTAAAAGAAAGACTCCCTCCCTGGTACACAATCCCCCCACACCCCTCCCACCATCCCAAGTACATTCCACTATGCAACATTAATTGTGGGAAAGTAATGCATTCTTTTTGGGAGGAGACTGCTCATCTTTTTCCTGCAGAGCCACTAGTGAATTCAAACTGCCAACTTTTCAGTTAGCATCTCAACAAAATGTTTTGGGGTTGTTTTGTTTTTGTTTTTGTTTTTTGTTTTTTATGCAAAGCAAAGTTGAAAGAAATAGGAAATTTGCTGAAGAGGAATTTCAGAAAGAAGTTTCTTTTTGAAGAAACTTCTGAAGAGATTTGTTTAGATCAATGATAACTGAAATTTTACCATATGAAAAATAGCATATATAACTGACTATAACATTAATCACTGGGCACAGGGCTGAGAAATTTGCATTTATACAGTCTCCAGGCTATGTTCGTACAACTAAGGGGGACCCAGTTTCAGAGAATGGCTGATCTAGATTTTGCTCTATGAAGAGATTAACTTTTAAAGATGAATTATTTGAATTTGCTAATACTTATATATAGATAAAAATAAAAAAATGTTCTCACTTAAATTTGAAAATATTCAGTAGATGCAAATGCAGGATTTGAAGCTTTATTAACAAAAGCTGAGGATTGTTATGTGTTATCAAGTCACCTGTGACTCATAGCAGCGCTATATACAACAGCCCTAAACACTATTCTATCTTGTGCCAATCTTATTGTCTCTGACACACCTACTCCCATTACCCCAGTCACTGAATCAACCCATCTAATTGAGGGTCTTCTCTTGCATTGTATCTCCACCTTCTGAAGCAGGATGTCCCTCTCAGAGGACTGGTGTCGTTTTGCAACATGTACAATGAAACTTCAGAATCCTTGCCTCCAAGGAGCAGCCTGGTCTCACCCTCTCTAGAATAAACCTGTCTGTTCTCCTAGCAGTCCATGACGTTGTTGTTGTTATGTGCCGTCGAGTCGCTTGTGACTCATAGCGTCCGTATGTACAACAGCCCTAAACCCTGCTCTGTCTTCTGCCAATCGCACTGTCTATGGCACTCCCATCCCGATTACCCCAGTAACTGAATCAATCCACCTCGTAGAGGGCCTTCCCCTCCTGCGCTGTCCCTCCACCCTCCCAAGGATTATGTCCTTCTCCAAGGACCGGTTTCTCCTTACAACATGTTCAAAGTATGTTAGATGGAGCCTCAGAGTACTTGCCAATAAGGAGCAGCCCAGTTTAACCATTTCAAGAATGATTCTGTTTTCCTAGCAGTCCATGGTACTCAATAGTCTTCTCTAGCACCACAGCTCACAGGCATCAATTCTCCTTCTATTCTTCTTGGTCATTGTCCAGCTATCTGATGCATAACAAGTGATTGCGAAGAGCATGGCCTGTATCACACGCACCTTAGTCTCCAGAGGGACACCACTGCTCTTCAGTATTTTTGTCCCTAACAGCAGACTTTCCCATGGCAATACGCCTTTTAATTTCCTGGCTACTGGTGCCAAGAGTGTTGACTGTGGAGACGAGCAAACTAAAGCTCTGAACAATCTCAGTCTCTTCACCATCCATTCTGATGCTCCCAATTGGCCCAGTGGTGAGAATCTTTGTCTTCTTGACATTGAGCCTCAATCCATATTGGAGGCTGCAGTCCTTGACCCTCTGCAGCAATCGCTTCAGGTCCTCCTCAGTTTCAGCAAGCAGGGTTGTGTCATCTTCATAATGCAGATTGTTGATAGATCTTCCACCAATCCGGACAACACATTTCTCCTCACGGAGCCCAGCCTCCCAGACAATCTGTTCTGTATACAGGTTGAAAAGGTATGGAGATAGGACACATCCCTGGTGTACGCCCTTCCCAATTTTGAACCATGCAGTGTTCCTTTGCTCTGTTCTGATGACTGCCTCCTTGTCCAAGTATAGGTTTCGCATTAGAACTATCAAGTGTTCTGGGATTCCCATTCTTCTCAGAGTCCACCACAGTTTGTTATGATCCACACAGACAAACGCCTTTGCATAGTCAGTGAAACACAGAGAGAAATCCCTCTGGTATTGCCTGCTTTCAGCTAAGATCCATCTAACATCAGCTACAATATCCCTAGTACCACGACCCCTTCTAAAGCCAGCCTGGACTTCAGGCAGTTCCCAGCTCATATGCTGTTCCAGTCGTTTCTGGATAATCTTCAGTAGAATCTTGCTTGCATGTGAAACCAATGATATTGTTTTATAGTTTCCACACTCTGTTGGGTCACCTTACTTTGGTATGGGAACAAATATAGATCTCTTCCAGTCAGTTGGCCAAGTGGTTGTTCTCCAGATTTCTTGGTACAACTTGGTCAGCACATCCAGGGAAGCATGTTAGCTGAAATATGTCATTTGGTATACCATCTATTCCAGGGGCCTTGTATTTTGCCATTTCCTTCAAAGTAGCCTGAATTTCTTCTTTCATCACCATAGGCTCTTGCTAATATGTTGTTTCATGAAATTTTTCTGTGTCTGCCAATTCCTTTTGATACAGTGACTCAGTATATTCTCAGTATATAGAAGATTTTTACCAACTTTTATAATCAGAAATCGATCGAGCATGCATCAAGATTCATTGATAATAATGGGAGGCTGGAATGTAAATGTTGGGAACAGAGAAGATTCAATAGTTGGACAACATGGACTCGGTAACAAATGGAGCTGGAATGAGTATGATTGAATTTTGCACAATCAATGACTTATTCATAACAAATACGTTTTATAAGAGACATAAACGCAGGTTATATACATGGATTTCACCTGATGGTATGCATAGGAATCAGATCAATTACATCTGTGGAAAGAACCGCTGGAGAAGCTCAATATCAGCTGTGAAAACTAGGCCAGGAGCTGATTGTGGAACAGACCAGGAACTACTCAGATGCAAGATCAAGCTGAAACTGAAGAAAATTAAACCAAATCCAAGGCAACCAAAATATGACTTTGAGTCTATCCCACCTCAATTTCAGAACCATCTTAGAAACAGGTTTGAGGCCTTGAACACTAATGAGCAAAGACCAGACAAGTTGTGGGACGATATCAAGAGTATAATCCAAGAAGAGTGCAGTCATTTCAAAGACAGAAGAGGAAGCGAAGACCAAAACGGATGTCAGAAGAGACTTTGAAAATTGCAGTGGAATGCAGAGAAGCCAAAGCACAAGAAAACATTCAAGATACTAAAGAGTTGACTAGAAGATTTCAAAAGGTAGTGCGGGATGACAAAGTGAAATATTACAATGAAATGTGCAAGGAGTTGGAATCAGAAAATCAAAAGGGCCGAACTCGCTCAGATTTCTTAAGCTCAAGGAACTGAAGAACAAATGCATACCTCCAGTTGCTATAATCAAGGATGCTTTAGGCAGAATGTTAAATGATCCAGGAAGTATTAACAGAAGATGGAAGGAATATACTGAGTCACTGTATGGAAAGGAATTGTCAGACACATAAGGAGCCCATGGTATTTTAATTATTGTTCTCTTGCAGCTCAAAGGCATCAGTTCTTCTCTCATCCTAGTCATTGTACAGCTTTCTGAAGCTTAGCAAGTAATTGTAAAGACTATAGCCTAGATTGTTTAAATAGAACAATGCATAATTGACCATTATTGTGGCCAGGCTTTAAGAAGAATAGTTTTCCTACAAAATTGTCATGCATTAGGTAAAGGTAGACCTAGTTGACAATATCAGATAGTTTGTTTTGTGTTTATTTTTTTATTTTTTTTTTTTTTAGAAATGGGTAATGTCACAAAACCCCCACTTTATTTCCCATAAAGTCACTCAGGGATTGATAGTAATTGCCAATGCGTGCATACATAACAGCTTTCCTTTTAGGAAAAATGATAGAAGAAAATTTATTCACATAGTCTTCTTCAGACAATCAGCATTAGGGGATAGATGATGTGGGGTTTTCTTTTTTTATTTAACAGCAAATGTAAGTATCTTGAGAGTGTTGGTCTTGTCTCCAATGCTATCTCACTTTCTGTAGTTCTTGTCTCAGCCATGATGGCAGAGGTTGTCCCAGTCTGTGCAGCAGTTTGGATAGTTCCACATTATGATCCCAGTAGTAATTAGAGAGGAAAGTTCTAGACCGACTATACAGTACCGGTCGGTTTCTACCGCCTCCTCCAGCTGCGCCGCGGGCGACGGCCCGGTTCCGGATGGGTCCGCCGCGGCCACCTCGCTGGCTCCGGTTCAGTTTAATGATGTCGTCCAGAGACATGTCCATTTTGTCGGCCATGGCGGTGCGGAGTTGGTCTGGCTCGAGCCCGCGCGTCAGCACGCCGGTCCTGTGTTTATTTTTTAAATTCACATAGCTTTTAAGTAATATATTAATTATTAAGTGAAACTGTATTACTATTTCCAGGCTTCTCTGTGCAACAGACTGGAGGAAATTAAACAGAAAAAGCACAAATTGAAAAAAAAAATAATATATGCTGGTCAAAAATTGGTATCTACAAACAGTGTTTTTGTTGTTGTTATGTGCCCTGGAGACACTTGTGACTCATAGTGACCCTATGTATAACAGCCCTAAACCCTCCTCTATCTTGTGCCTCGACACACCCAATCGAATTAACCCAGTCACTGAATCAATCCACCTCATAGAGGGTCTTCCCCTCCTGAGCTATCCCTCCACCCTACCAAGCATAATGTCTCTCTCTAAGGACTGGTCCTTCCTTACAACATGTCCAAAGTATGTCAGACGAAGCCCCAGAATCCTTGCCTCCAAGGAGCAGCCCTGTTAAACCCTCACCAGGGTGAACCTGTTTGTTTTCTTAGCAGTCTATGGTACACTCAATAATCTTCTCCAGCACCACAGCTCAAAGGCATCAATTCTCCTTCTAGCCTCCCAAGTAATTGTCCAACTCTCTGATACATAACAAGTGATTGCGAAGACCATCGTCTGTATCAGACACACTTTAGTCTCCAGAGTGACAACATTGCTCTTCAGTACTTTGGAAAGGTCCCAACAGCAGACTTTCCCATTGCAATATGTCTTTTAATTTCCTGGCTGCTGGTGCCAAGAGTGTTGACTGTGGAGCCAAGCAAACTAAAGCTCTGAATGATCTCAATCTCTTCACTATCTACCCTGATGCTGCCAAATGGTCAGTGTTGAGAATCTTTGTCTTCTTGACATTCAGCCTCAGTCCATATTGAAGGCTTTAATCCTTGACCCTCTGCAATAAGTGCTTCAGGTCCTCCTCAGTTTCGGCAAACAGGGTTGTGTCATCTTCATCACTCAGATTGTTGATAAATCTTCCACCAATCCTGATGCCACACTTCTCTTCATAGAGCCCCGCCTCCCAGATAATCTGTTCTGCATGCAGGTTGAAAAGATACGGAGTTAGGACACATCCCTGGTGTATGCCCTTCCCAATTTTGAACCATGCAGTATTTCCTTGCTCAGTTAAAGAATAATTATATTCAGTAGTAAAAAGCAAATAAAAATTGGCTAAACCATTTAAAGATCCACTTCACCAAAAAATCAACTCTAGATAAAAGATCACTTCTTTTTGTTAAGTCATGTTGAGTTAGCTCTGACTCAGAGCTGCTCTATGTACAACAGAATGAAGACATTATTGATCCTGCAGAAGCCTCACAATCTTTGCTGTGCTTCAATCCATTTTGTAGCTGCTCTGTCACTCTATTTCCTGAAGGGCCTTTCTCTTTTTAACTGGCCGTTTATTTTTCAATGCCTGGTATCCCTTTCCAGACACTGGCTGTTCTTTACAGCATGCAAAAAAATATGTGGGGCAAATATTTCACCACCTTTGCTTTTCTTGCTTCCTAGAGTGTCTGCATCTGGAAGGTTCCTTATATTCTGCCCATGATGAATGACTCTGCTGATATGTGACACACTAATCACATCATACAATGTGCAAATCATTACTGAAGGACAAACTGACAGATAAGGCGTAGTCAATTGTTACTAAAGATGTGAAGTAGTTGGAATTCACTTTTATTAATGATGTAAATTCATATCGGTATTTAGGAAAACAGTTTTTCAGTTTCCATATCAACCACCTATTAAATTTCAGTCAAGAAAAGTGACAACTTATCCAAATATCTCTGAATAAATGCAAAAATTTTATTGAAATTTCCTACAGCTGGAAATAAATAAGCTGGTGAATGGGGGAAAAGAAATGAAACAATTTTTTTAATACATCTCATACATACAATGCAATACTGCTAAGGAATAGAAAGAGACAAAAAATACAACAATGTGGATCAATTAAAAATTGTTTTGCTAAATGAAGGAAATCACATTGAAGTGAAAAGCCTCATACTATACAACTTACTACAGGTTCAAAAGAAAGAGAAGTCATTTGTTTCAATGGGTTGAGTGTGAAAAGAATTTCCTAAAACATGTGAAGAAAGAATTTGTGAGAGAATTTAAATATTAGTAATTACAACCAACAACAAAGAACAATTTAGATCATGAACATGACTACCTCCTTGTACATACATACATACATGCATCTTAACTTGAGGTTTTACAGACAAATTCTAAGCATAATAATTCTCCAGTGAATCTAAAAATGGCTACCACTCAAGATACTAGCATACACTTTATTTTGTGTATTTTTTATGAAAAACTTATTATATAATTTTACATAATATATATAATTTTCTATATAATGTATGAGATATTATTTAGAGAATTTCCACAGCTTTCCTACACAATGGTAGCAGTTAAAAACACTCAAGCCATTGTTCTCAAGTCAGAATTTACTCAGAGCTGAAATTCCAGTGAGTTTTCCAAAAGTGCAGATTGCACAGGGAAAATCATTCATTACTCGGTGACTGCCCAGGCACATGTATGTGAAAGATTTTGAGGATGGTGCAAGATTCAGATCTGTTTTTTTATAGGGTAGTTATAAGTTCAACTCAATTCAACTGCACATAACCACAACAACTCCTACAGAACAACTGGGGAACTTAAACCATAAGAGGGGCAAAACCTTTGCCTTCACAATGCAACTCATTGTGGACTAAGCTAATAGAACTCTCAGAATGTTCTTATTATTTTATCACATCTAATATCAGCTGTGAAAACTATTCCAGGAGCTGATTGTGGTTCAGACCACCAACTACTCATATGCAAGTTCAAGCTGAAGCTGAGGAAAATTAAACTGAATCCACAGGAGCCAAAATATGACTTTAATTTCATACC
>NW_006399770.1:22307519-22308191 GCF_000299155.1 Elephantulus edwardii
GGAAACTACAGAACAATATCAGTGATTTCACATGCAAGCAAGATTCTAGTGAATATTATCCAAAAACGACTGGAACAACACATCAGCAGAGAACTGCCAGAAGTCCATGCTGGGTCTAGAAGGAGTAGTGGTCCTAGGGATATTGTAGCTGATGTTAGAAGGATCTTAGCTGAAAGCATGGAATACCAGAGGAATCTCTATCTGTGTTTCATTGATTATGCAAAGGTGATTGACTGTGTGGATCATAAACTGACTCTGAGAAGAATGGGAATCTCAGAACATTTAATTGAGCTAATGTGAAACCTATACGTGGACCAAGAGGCAGTCGTCAGAACAGAGCAGTGTAATACCGCGTGGACACGCCAGAGATGTTTCCTATCTCCATACCTTTTCAACCTGTATGCAGACCAGACTATCTGAGAGGCTGGGCTCTATGAGGAGAAGTGTGGCATCAGGATTGGTGGAAGATCTATTAACAATCTGCATTATACAGATGACATAACCCTGCTTGCCTAAACTGAGGAGGACTTCATGCACTTGCTGCAGAGCATCAAGGACTGCAGCCTTCAAAATGGACTGAGGCTCAATGTCAAGAAGACAAAGATTCTCACCACTGGACCAATCGGTAGCATCAGGATGGATGGTGAAGAGATTGAGATTGTACACAGCTTT
>NW_006399770.1:22308791-22309983 GCF_000299155.1 Elephantulus edwardii
GGCAATGCGATTGGCACAGGATAGAGCACAGTTTAGGGCTGTTGTACATAGGGTCACTTTGAATCACATACGACTCGACGGCACATGACAACAACAACAACATTTTTATAAAGACTTCCTCCATTTATTCACAACAAAATTCGTAATATATGGTTATAAAAATAACTTTAGCTTACATATGCATTTTCAGATTCTAAAGTGGTGTTTGTTGTTTTGTTATGGTGTTGGTTTTTTGGTTGGTTTGTTCTTTATTTTCTATTTCAGAAGCAAAAATAAGGACAGGAACTGCCTGAAGTGAAGACTGGATTTAGAAGAGACCATGACACTATGGACATTATAGCTAATGTCAGATGAATCTTGGCTGGAAGCAGAGAGTACCAGACGGTTGCCTGGCTATTTCATTGAGTATGCAAAGGCATTTGACTGTGTGGATCACAACAACATCCCAGAACACTTTATGGTTCTTATGTGAAACCTATACTTGGAGTAGGAGGCAATAATCATAACAGATTAAGGCAACAGAATGGTTCAGAATTAAAAAGGATTTGCATCAAGAATGTGTCCTGTCGTTATATTTTTTCAATCTGTAGGCAGAACAAATTATCTGGCAGGCTGGGCTCTATGATAAGTGTGACATCAATATTGGAGGTAGAATCATCAAAATCTGTGTTAAGTAGATGACACGACCCTGCTTGCAGAAACTAAGGAGGTCCTTAAGCGCTTGCTGCAGAGGGTCAAGGACTACAGCCTTATATATGGGTTAAAGCTCAGTATCAAGAAAACTAGATTCTCACCACTGGGCTGATTGGCAGCATCATGATAGATGATGAAGAGATTGAAATTGTTGACAACTTCAGTTTGCTTGGCTCTACTATCAACAGTCTTAGTACCAGCAATCAGGAAATTAAAAGACAAATTACATTGGGAAAGTCTGTTATCAGAGACCTTTCAAAAGTACTGAAGAGCAATGATGTCACTCTTTACAATTCCTTGCTATATATCAGAGAGCTGGAAAATGACTAGGGATGATAGAAGACGATGCCTTTGAGCCGTGATGCTGGAGAATATTGAATATACTATGTACTGCTCTGCATATTGCATCCTATCTCCATACCTTTTCAACCTATATGCAGAACAGATTATCCGGGAGGCTGGGCTCTATGAGGAGAAATGTGGGGTCAGGATTGGTGGA
>NW_006399770.1:22310718-22318424 GCF_000299155.1 Elephantulus edwardii
GGAGTTTAGGGCTGTTGTACATAGGGTCGCTATGAGTCGCAGGCGACTCGACAGCACATAACAACAACAACATGTACTGCTAGGAAAACAAGTTTTTCCTGGAGAGGGTGAAGCCACGCTGCTACTTGGAGGCACATATTCTGAAGCTTCATCTGACATACTTTGGACATGTTTCAAGGTTGGATCATTCCTTGGAGAAGGACGTCATGCTTGGGAGGGTGGAAGGACAACACAGGAGAGAAAGACCGTCGATGAGATTGATTGATTCAGTCACTGGGGTAGTGGAGATAGGCATGTTGGAGACAGTAAGATTGGCAACGGATAGAGCAGTGTTTAGGGCTGTTGTACATTGGGTTGCTATGAGTTGAAGACCACTCAAAGCACATAACATCAACAACAACATATTGAAATCTTTTGCATCACAAAGAACACAAGCATTTGAACAAATATTTACTCAGAGCTATCCATTTTTTTTACTGTAAGCATGTCATCAATTTTATAAGCATCATTTTATTTAGTATGTATAGTCTTTCATCCCAAAAGTCTCAACAGCTTCAAGTATCAACAAATGTATTAATTTAGAAAATTCCAATGCAGTATTTTTAAACACTAAATTTTCCATAGTTTATGCAGGAGGCATAAAGTTTCCTATTTTCAGGGAATAATATGGTTTCTAATAAAAACTTTAATTACTTTCCCAGAAAAATTTGAGGAAATTTTGATTAATTAGCATTCATCAAAAGGTGAGAAGCAATTTAAAGGGCATATAATTTACTTTCTATTTTCAACTCATTATATAGCCCTCTGAGGCACACTCATAAAATTATGAATGATAACATTGTGAAATCATTAAAATATTTTTATTATGCTACTAGATATTTATAATCTTACTTAAACATTTCCTATAACACTTTATATAGACTTTATTATTTAAATAAAATGTATAACTGTAATAAAATAGGTAAAAATTAAAAAAAGATGAATGTTTTAATTTCTAAACTGTGACTTTTGCTTCAGAAGTTTATTTTAGAAATAATATTTTGTTTTCTTCCTTTCAAGAAATTGTTTTTACTTTTCTCCCAATGTCTTTATAACCACATATCCAATCATAAAAAGCCAGTGAATTACGCAACATATCCATGAATTCCAGGCCAGGGCCTGGAGCCTCCACTCTGGGAGTTTGGCTGCATCTTGATGGCCGTCCTGATGGGCATGTAAGGAAAGTTTTTAGGGTCGTATTTGATGTGTATTACTGCTCTTTTCCCTTCAAGTGGGTGTCCTTAAGCCAAGGGTGGAGGTCTGCTCAAAGGTGTGGCTTTAAAACCCTGCAAGGCCCTCACGCCATATTTATTCATTTGAGAATGAATATTCCTTAAATGATACAACAATATTTTGTCTACTTGCTGAACTGAACAACTTGGTGTTGCTGTGATGCTGCACACTGTTCCATAGTCTTGTCAAATACCACAATGGTTACCCATTACGTACAATGTTTGGATGAGCTTCTAGATTGATTTATGCTGGGAAGCAGGAATGGCATCAACTTCCTAAAATAGATGCCTCTGAAAACTTACAAATTCTCTAAATTCTATAACTGTACAGAAATCATATTAGTTATAGAACAGAGTTGAAGTCCATCGTGTAAAACTTACTCTCAGTTGTATTCAACTTGACGACATTCAACCACTGCTAAATGACACTAGACTAGTGCTGTTCTATCTGGAGGAACCCTTTTCCACTTTTTACATCACTCTTTGCCAATGTGCAGTATGAAGTAACCTGGGTTTGCTGTATTGTTGAACATTGTACCCCCGGGGTATCAAATACCAAATGGTTTCCCAATGTGAATAGAGTTTGGTGCTGCTCTCAGTCGTAAAACAGGTTTGGAAGCAGGAGTGGCATCCACTTCCTAAACCACATGCCTCTGGAAACTTTATAAACTTGGAGAAATGACGATTGTTATGGAAAATCATTAGGTATTTTTTTCATAGATTTGCTATGAGTCACACCCTACTCGACGGCAATCATCAACAACAGCAAAACCTATGAGCATCCTTAACATCAACATCAACTGAAGTATTATTTCACACAATATGAAAATCTTTGTGTGGTTTAATTTATACTTATTTGTACATAAGGCCCAAGTTTTTGCCAGCAATGACTTCTTCTTATTAGTCACTGTGGAGACAGTTCTGACTCATGGTAGCCTCATATATGCAGAGAATAATGCAACAAGGAGTTTGTTTCTGTTTTTTTTTTTTATTTTATTCTTGTTAATTATTATTTTTAATGAAAATTTACAGAGATTTTGGATTTCCATTCATTCATTGTTGCATTTTTCTCCCTGCCTACCCTTCCCCTACAGTTCTTCTCTTTGAAAAGTAAAAGAAAAATTATTTCATTGTTATAAAATTACAATCCCTCCCCCCAAGTTCACTCCACTATGCAGCCTTCGTTCTAGACTTCTGTCATGAAGATAATACCTAATCATATTAATCTTTCAAACATTTCTCTCCCTCATGTGTTTCAATACAGTATACACGATTTATTCCATCTTTCTCATTCTCCCCTCTAATCCCTATGTAGGTCCCATTTTACAACAGTGGCACTATGCAGTATTTGTCCTTTTGTGACTGAGATATTTCATTCAGTATAACAGGAGTTTTAAGGTTGTTATCTTCTTAAAGACAGAATGAAATATCTGTCTTCCAAGGAGTCTCTGTGTGAATTCAAACCTCCAATTTTCAGGCTAATAATCAATAGTCTACCACATTTACACTATCCATTGAGTTTTAAATAAAATTGGAAGAATGCTAAAATATTTTCTATGTTTGGGTTTTTTTTTATTTTTTATTTTTTCCCAAATTATTGTTGTTAGGTGCTATCATAATCCATATTGACCATATGAACCCTAGGTAGGAATCTTACCTTGTTATGTGCATCCTCAAAACCTCTGCTATATGCAAGCCCCTTATTGCAGACAATGTGTCAATCTGTCTTTGTGAATGTCTTCCTTACCTTTTGACTGTATTTCTAGGCATAATGTGTTAGGTTTTGGTATTTGGGTTTGGTTTTTTTTTCTTGTTTCCCACGCACTGACCTCTCCTGACAGCCCAAAGTAGGTGAGACCAATTTTCATCACCCTTGCCTCTAAGGAATACTCTTGCTGCACTTTCTCCAAGACAAATTAGTTTGTTCTTTTAGCAGTCCATGGTATGGCATTTTCAATACTCTTTTTGAACATCCCAGTTCAAAGGTATTGAATCTTTTTCTGATTTCCTTAATCATTGTATAACTTTCAGATAGAGATTTCAAATGACTAAAATTATGCAGTGCATGCCTTTTCTAAGAACATAGTGTCTTTAATTTTTTTCTGCCTCCATATTTATATAAAAATAGTCAAATTGGTGAGCTCTGGAGGCTTACTGGCAAGAAGCTGTACTGCAATCCCAGAGGTGTATGGTTCAAATCCACCAGCTGCTCTGTTGGAGAAGGAGGGACAATCATCTCCTGTACAGTCAGATCTGATTTGATAGCACGCATGCACACATGCGTGCACGCACACACACACACACACACACACACACACACAAACCCATAACCAAAAAAACCCCAAAATAGTATAATAAACACACTATCTTAATATTATCAAATGACATTGCAAATAGAGAATAAGTTATGTTTAACCCTGAAATATTTTATTAGAATGAAATGTAAACTAGCAGGATTTTATGTGTAATTTTACAAAGCTCTATTCATGGCTGAGAATCACTTGACTAGAATATTGAGTTCAATGAAGGTATTCGTAAAAGATAAAGACTGTTTGGGCATGTACAGTAGACCATGATGAGAGGATCTCCAAACATATAAAAGTCTTTACAGAAAGAAAGGAATGAAGTAAACCCAACTATGAAATTGTCCACTTGACAGTCAAGTGACAACAAACTAATGTGAAAGTAATTGAGAGACATTTATATGCTTTAGACTAATGTAATAGAAACTTTTGGATCACTATTGCAAAGATTAAATTCTGACTGCTCATATTTACAGAAAGTACAAGCAAGAAAATAATGGAATTATTTGTGTTTACTTAATAAAGCACAAATAACACCATACATACCTTACTACTGTTTTTTAATTGGTTTGATTGTTGAGTTGGAAGAAAAATGTAAATCAAATCCAGAAGCACAACTTAGATGTGATGGGGAAGATTATTAATATACTTAGTTTGCTTATTAGATAATCTGAGAGTGTTTACCTCTCATCAAGCTATTGGTGTTATTAAAAAGTGTTAAAGAAGAAAAAAAGTGTTAAAGAATGGATTTTACTTTAATGAAATAAGTTTGTATTTAATATAGAAATACAGACATTAAAACGTTATTTGCATATTTAGAAATTCAAATTATAGCGAAAAATAAGTCAGAATATAAGAGAGTTCAAGAATTTTGCTAAGGAAATATTACTCACATTTATTGTCTAATGGAATTGGTCAAGAAAACTCAATCCATTGCATTGGAACAAACTCATAGCTGACCTTCATTTGATTTCTGAGATTGTAACAATCTAGATAGACAAAGATTATCTTTCTCCTGTGTAGCCATTGATAGATTAAAAAAGGTCAGAGCGGCATATCTTTTAGGTTACTTTAGTTACTGTGTACAGTTGAGTCATAATTGACCCAAAGCTCATCCTTCTTTTTGCTTTCAGAGGCACTGTATTATATGCGAGAAGATTGTCCATCTTTCTTTTGTGGGACAGCTGGCAAATTCAAACATTATGCTTTCAATTTGGCAATGTAGTTTTTTACTGCTAGACCACCAAAGCTTTTCTCTTCTTCAATCATTCTTAGATTTTAAAAAAATAATCAGAAATGTGTAGCCTTTAGACTAGTAACACAACTTCCAAGGACTAAGCCAGTCTTTACTAGAAATTAAACATACTGGAAATGATCAAATCTACTACAAAAATCCTCTTTAAAATGTAAGTAAAAGTTGGTTCTGATGCCTAAGGAAGGCATCACTCAAAGATATTTTCAGTTGTCACATAGGCTTATGAAAGGAGGACAACAAAATAAAAGCAGAAAAATTA
The DNA here is from genome assembly GCF_000299155.1 of Elephantulus edwardii. Taxonomy (NCBI): domain Eukaryota; kingdom Metazoa; phylum Chordata; class Mammalia; order Macroscelidea; family Macroscelididae; genus Elephantulus; species Elephantulus edwardii. The sequence continues at coordinate 22,315,807 of NW_006399770.1, forward strand.
ATGCATTCTAACAGTGCGTGTATGTTAGAGGAATTAATCAATTACAAACCTGCTGTGACCAAGAATGAGAGATGAAAAACTTTTGCCTTCTTAATTTTAGCAAATTATCAGAAAAAAATTAGTATAAAAAGACATCATGTTTAAAGAAATAATATATTTGGTAAAGCAAAGTGTCAGAAAATATGAGGTAAACGCCTGTGTCAAAATATCAAATATCATGAAAATTATGAACAAGTATTTTTAGTTTTGTTCTATAAGAGATACTTTCTTGGCTGAAAGCACGGAATACCAGAAGAATGTTTATTTGTGTTTTGTTGACTACGCAAAGATGTATGACTGAGTGGATAGCAACAAACTATGGCTAACATTGTGAAGAATACCAATCCCAGAATAATAATTATGCTTATAAGAAACCTATACCTAGACCAAGAAGCTATTATTCTAATAGAGCGAGGGGACACTTGTTATTTTATTGTTGTTGTTAGGTGCCAAGGTACCATTAAGTTGAGTAGAACCCATAATGACCCCATGAACAATAAATCTGAACCCTTTCCCATCCTGTGCCATCCTCACACTTTCTGACACATTAGAGACCATTGTGGCAGTCACCTTGTCAAAACAACTGGATGAGGGTTTTCCTCTTCTTTGCCAGCCTTTCTGTGCATCAGATCCCTCTCCAAGGGAACATTGTATAGTTCAAATATTAAGATTATTATGTATAGGGACTGTATAATTTTACTATACTATTCATTATGTATGCAGAGCTAATAATTTAAGAAGTTGGGATTTATGAAAAGGAATATAGATAGCATCAGGTGTGAAGAAAAATTCATGAACAAACTGGATTATACAAATGACAAAATCTTGCTTGTTGACAGCAAAGAGGGCTTGAGATGTTTACTAAAGAAGAGAAATGACTAGCATTTTCAATATGGATTACATACATCAAGAAACACAAATACCACTCGCTTAATAAGCAACATCATGATAAATGAGAAAAGTTTGAAATTATCAACAAGTTTATCTTATTTAAATCAACAATAAGCGTCCTTGGAAGTAGCATTTGAAAAATCAAATGGATTGAATTAGAAACAACTGCTGTCAAGGACCTGTCCAAAATTTTACGAAGAAATAATGTCGTTTGAAAGGTTAAAGTATATCGGATTCAGGTCACCTTCTTTTCAATCATTTACTATGCTTCTGATAAATGGGTGGTCAATAAGGATGGCAGAAGAATTATCTAGATGTGGATTTTGGAAAGAGAACTGAATATCTCGTATTATAGTTGCTGTTATCATGTACTGTTGAGTCTGAAATGACCGATAGCTGAACCTCTAGTGAGTTTTCTGAGTCAGTAGACTAAACCACAAGGAAGAATACTGCCTCTACTTCTTTCTTGAAGCAGCTGATGGATCCAAACCACATGCCTTTGAGATTGTAGCACATTTTCTTTTTTTTTTTAGAATGTTTATTATTTAGGTTATTTTTCATTTCAATGAACATCTACATAGATTTTGGAATTCCATTCATCCATTGTTGCACCCTTCTCCCCGCACAAACCCCTCACCCAACCACCCCCCGTTTGCTCCTCTCCTTGAAAAGCAAAAGAAAAACTCCCTCATTGGTACACAATCCCCCAAACCCCACCCCTTACCCCCAAATATAATCCGCTCTGCAACCCTCATTGCATACTCCTACGATAAAAATAATGCCCTAAAATATAATACTTTTAGACTATTCTCTACCCCATAGACTTCAATGCCGTAAACATATTTCATCCAGTTTTTCTCAGTCTTAATCCCACCCCAATGCCAGTCTCATTCTACAACAGTGGCACCATATAGCATTTGTCACTTTGTGACTAAGATACCTCACTCAGCATAATGTCCTCCAGGGTCACCCATTTTGAATAATATTGCATGAGTTCCTTGTTTTTCAATGCAGCATAGTATTCCATTGTGCAAATATACCACAGCTTCTCTACCCATTCGTTTGTTGATAGGCATTTAGGTTGTTTCCAACTCATTGCTATTGTAAACAAAGCCACGATAAACATGGGTATACATATAACTACTTGGATGTCATTTATTGTCTCTTTAGGGTATATTGCCAGTAGTGGAATAGCACATTTTCTTACAGTTAGGTACCCAAAGATTCCTAAATATCCAATGGATTGCAAAAAGAATAAATAGATATATCTTAAAGTACAACCAGAATTCTCTTTGAAGACAAGAATGATGGAGCTCGGTCTCACATACTTTGGGCATGTTGTTGTTGTTGCCATCTGAGTCACCTGTGATGCATAGCGATCCTATGTACAGTACCTCTGAACCCTACCCTATTCTGAGCCAATCTCACTGACTATGATACACCTACCTCCCTTACCCCAGTTACTGTGTCAATTTATCTAATATGGGGTCTTCCTTTCTTGCGCTGTCCCCCACCCTTCCAAGCCTGATGTCTTCTCTAGGTACTAGTCCGTCCTAGCTACGTATGCAAAGTAGGTGAGACCGTGCTATGAAATCCTTCTTTCAAAATCCAAGGAAACACTTGCTTTCACCTTCTTCAAGACAAACCTGGTTGTACTCTTAGTGGTCCATGGTATGTTCAATACTCTT
>NW_006399770.1:22322714-22324684 GCF_000299155.1 Elephantulus edwardii
GAAAAGGTCAACAAAATCGATACTCCACTAGCAAAACTCACAAAAGAAAAGAGAGAGAAGACGCAAATAATCCGAATAAGAGATGAATCAGCTTTCTAATGCATAGCAAGTAATTTTGAAGACCATAACCTGGATCAGGCATAGCTTAGTTTTGGAGAGGTCCCTGACAGACTTCCCTAATGTAATTCATCTTCTGATTTCTTGGCTGCTGATGCCAAGATGTTGACTGTGGAGCACAGGAAGCTGAAATTGTTAACAATCTCAATCTCTTCTCCATCCATTTTGGTGCTGACAATTGACCTAGTAGTGAGAAATCTTTTTCTTCTTGATGTTGAGCTTCAGTTCATTTTGAAGACTACAGTCCTTGACCTTCTGTAGCAAACATTTTAGGTCCTCCTCAGTTTCAAGAAGTAGTTATGTCATCTGCATATCACAGGATGGTGATGAGTCAATTGAGTATTGAGCAGCTAAAACAAAGGGAAGAAAGCAAGAAGTTAAGGAGCTGAACAGAAGATTTCAATGGGCAGCCTGGGAAGACCAAGCAAATTATTATAAGGAAATGTGCAAAGATGTTGAATTGGAAAATAAAAGGGCCAAACTCAGTCAGCGTTTCTTAAGCTGAATGAACTAAAGAACAAAGTCAAGTCTCAAGTTGAAATACAGAATATTGAATTATCCAGGAAGCATAAAAAGATGATGAAAGGAATACACAGAGTAATTTTAACAAAAAGAATTGGCCAACACAGAAGAATTTTATGAAAAAACATGTGATCAAGAGGCAATGTTGATAAAGGAGGAAGTTCAAGCTGTTCTGAAAGAATTAGCAAACAAATAAATAAAACAGAAAAAAAAGGCCCAGGAATTGATGCCATACCAAAGAACATAGTGTTTTGCATAACGAGTTGTGCCAAGAAATCTGGAGGACAACTACATGACCAACTGACTGGTAGATATCCATGCTTATTCTCATTTCAACATAAGGTGGTCTGACAGATTGTGTAAATTATCTAACAATATCACTAATATAACACATAAGCAAAGTCCTTTTGAAGATTATCTAAAAAGAACTGAAAAAAATACAACAAAGAACTAACAGAAATTCAAGCTGGGTTTAGAAGAAGCTCTGCCACTTGAAACATTTTCACCAATTTAAAATGCATCTTGTCAGAAAGTAAAAAGTAAAAAAAAAAAAAAAAGAAAGTAAAAAGTACCACAGAAATATCTATTTGTGTTTCAGTGACTCTAAAGGCATTTGACTGTGTGGATCACAACAAATAGTGGCTAACCTTGAGAAGAATGGGAATCCCTGAACATTTGATTGTGCTTACGTGAAACCTATATTTGGACCAGGAAGCAGTCCTTAGAACAGAGAAAGGAAATATCGCCTGTTTCAAAGTCAGCAAAGGAGTGTGTCAAAGATGTGTCTGTCTCCGTACCTTTTCAATCTGCATGTAGAATAGACTATTCAGGAGACTGTATTTTATGAGGAAGGAGGAATGTAGCATCAGGATTGGAGATGACATATCAACAACCTATAATATGTAGGTAACAGCCTTGCTTGCTGAAATTGAGGGCATGTTCTTAGGAGGGGCATGTTGTTTGAAGAGGGACCTCTTGAAAAGCTGGAGGATAAGTGAAGGAATCCATCTCTGTGAGATGGATTGACATAGTGTCATCAGCAATAGGCTCAAGTGTATCAGAGAAGATGAGGATGACACAGGATAAATCAGTTCAGATCTGCCATTTATAAGATTGTTAGGAATTGTTCTTGACTCAAATGCATAACCGCAATATACCTGAGGTTATAATGGGTTGTCACTTGCATGGCAACAAACAAAAATACAACTAAGTCTTTTATATTATTTTGAGACAATTTGAACCAACATATGAGCAAGAGCCTATGGTGATGAAAGAAGAAGTTCAGGCTGCTTTGAAGGACATGGCAAAAAATAAGGCTCCAGGAATAGATG
>NW_006399770.1:22325859-22328780 GCF_000299155.1 Elephantulus edwardii
ACATGTTGTGAGGAGAGACCGGTCCTTAGAGAGGGACATCATGCTTGGGAGGGTGGAGGGACGGTGCAGGAGAGGAAGGCCCTCTATGAGGTGGACTGATTCAGTGACTGGGATAATTGGGATGGGAGTGTCAGAGACAGTGAGATTGGCACAGGACAGAGCGGAGTTTAGGGCTGTTGTACATTGGGTCGCTATGAGTCGCAGGCGACTCGACAGCACATAACAACACAACAACAACATTTCTTTTTTAAAAAAATATAAATTTATTAAGTGAAATCCTTGAAAAATTATAATTTTCTTCTATCTGTCATAGTTTTGCCGGCTGGCCCAATGCTAAGGATTTTTTTATAGTCTTTGGTCTTTGATAGTAAATACATCAAGTCTTTAGCTTCTAAAAGTAAGATTCAGTTATGTTACTAATGAATGATCCACCAATCTTGAATCTACATTCTCTTTTTTCACTTTTTCCAGTTTCTTGAATGATTTTCTTGGCATACAAACTTAACAGGCATGGAGAAATACAGGATTTTACAGTAAAATTTTCCTGATTTTAAGCAATTTGTTGTTCCTTTATTCTGTAACACTATTTTTTCGTCTACGTATATGTTTCCTATGGAAAAAATTAGGTGTTATGGAATTCTCATCATTCTCAATGCCAGCCATAATTTGTTATGACATACAGAGACATATATTGCTAAATTTGTTAAAAATACTTTCTAATACTGTTCCAAATTGGATATAACCAGACATGTGCATAAAGGTGTCAGGACTTCAAGACGAACTTAGAAGAGACCATGGCACCAGGGATATTGCTGATGTCAGATGGATCTTGGCTGAAACCAAAAAGTACTAGAAGCCTGTCTATTTGCATTTTATTGACTATACAAAGGCATTTAACTGTGTATATAACAAATCATGATTAACAGTAAGAAGAATGGACATCCCAGAACGCTTAATTGTGCTAAGGTAAAACCTATTCCTAGACCAAGAAGCTGTTATGTGAATAGTGCAAAGGAGCACTGTATGGTTTAAAGTTAAGAAATGTTTGTTCCAAGGTTTTGTTGTTTCACCACATCTATCCAATCTGTATGCTGAGTAACTTGTTTGAAATGCTGGACCCTATGTAGAAGAATGAGACATCAAGTTTGGAGAAAGACTCATCAACTACCTGTATTATGCAGATGGCACAACCTTGCTTGCTGAAAGTGAGGAAAGCTTGAAGACCTTACTACAGTATATCAAACACTATAGTCTTAAATACAGTTTACAATTTAACATCAATAAAACAGAAATCCTCACCACTGACCTACAAGAGACATCATAATAGAGGGAGAAAAACTTTGAAACTGTCAATAACTTAATCTTACTTGAATCAATTATCAATATACCTGGTATGAGTAGTTAGCAGATCAAGAGATTTATTGCCTGGAAAAGTCTGTAGTGAGGGAATTCTTCAAATTTTTGAGGAGTAGTGATATCAGTTTGATGACTAAGGTGGTCCTGGTTCAGGCCGTGATCTTTTCCATAAATTGCTATGCTGTTGGAAGTTGAACAGTGAGTAAGAATGACAGAAGAATTGATGTTTTTAGCTGTGCTCTTAGAGAAGAGTACCAAATATCCATCCATGGACTGTTAAAAGAAAAAAATAAGTATGTCATGGAGAAAGTACAGGCAGGGTGCTCACTGCAGTAAAAAATGGCAATGATTTGTCTCATATACTTTGGACATGTCACTAGGAGAGCTTATCCTTGATGAAGTACAGCATGCTTAGAAAGGTGGGAGGTTGGCTAAAGAAAGAAAAACCCTCAGCCAGATAACTGACACATTGACTGGAACAAGTGGATCAAGTGTGTCAGAAAAAAATGAGGAAGACACAGGATGACACAGGATTCAGATCTGTTATTCATAGTGTTTCTTACAATCGTCCTTGACTTGATGACACCTAAAAAGAAGAAATTTACTTCTGGAAGTAGCACATAATTAAGAACTAATAGTAATGAAGAAAGGAGTTCAAGTGACATTGAAGATATTAGAAAAAACTCAGTCCCAAATTTTGATAGAATATTTATTAATTGATGTCTTTCAAGAAACACATGTAACCTAAAACATACTCTCTACCCTATGCTAAGAGATTTAGAAGACAGCTACCTGGTCAACAGATAAGAAGAGATCTTCAGACCACAGAAGTACAGACACTTTGAGACTGTTTTATATGAGCATTCATATCATCCTGAACATACTTAAGTACTATTTGTCATATTACCCAAATGTTTGTCATTTAAAGTACTCTTTGACATATTCTCCAAATATTTATCAGATTTCTTCAAACCTAAAACAATCTGATGTTGTTGTTGCTGTTATGTGCCGTCGAGTCGCTTGCGACTCATAGCGACCCTATGTACAACAGCCCTAAACTCTGCTTTGTCCTGTGCCAATTGAACTGTCTCTGATACACCCATCCCGATTACCCCAGTCACTGAATCAATCCACGTCATAGAGGGCCTTCCCCTCCTGTGCTGTCCCTCTACCCTAAAAACATAATGTCCCTCTCCAAGGATCAAACCCTCCTTACAATATGTCCAAAATATGTTAGATGAAGCCTCAGAATCCTTGCCTCCAAGGAGCAGCCTGGTTTAACCATCTCCAGGATGAATCTGTTTGTTTTTCTAGCAGTTCATGGTACTCTCAATTCTCTTCTCCAGTACCACAGCTCAAAGTCATCAATTCTCCTTCTATCATCCCTAGTCATTGTCCAACTCTCTGATGCACAACAAGTAATTGCAAAGACCATGGCCTATATCAAACGCACTTTAGTCTCCAGAGAGACACCAGAGACACCATTGCTCTTCAGTTCTTTAGAGAGGTCCCTAACACCAGACTTTCCCATCACAATACATCTTTTAATTTCCTGGCTACTGGTG
>NW_006399770.1:22337780-22344590 GCF_000299155.1 Elephantulus edwardii
AACAATATTGAATAAAAGAGGTGATAGTGGGCATCCTTGCCTAGTTCCTGTTCTTAAAGGGAATGCCTTTAACCTCTCTCCATTAAGAACAGTGTCGGCTCTTGGGTTTTCATAGATACTTTTGAATAACTTGATTTTTAAAAATCCTCAGCTTCCACCCCAGTCTTCTCATTGGCTCCAGGGAGAGTTTCCCAGCACACTCTCACGACTGACCAAGAGGCCAGAGCCATCTTCCATGGCATAAGAGGACTATTTAATAATTTTTTAAAATTAATTTTAATGAATATTTACAGAGATCTTGGATTTCCATTCATCCATTGTTGCATTTTTCTCCCTGCCCACTCCTCCCCACCCCAAGTTCGCTCTTCTCTTTGAAAAGTGAAAGAAAACTCTTTTACTGATAGACAATCCCACCTAAGTACACTCCACTATGCAACCTTCATTCTGGACTCCCACCATAACCATAATATCCAATCATATATATTGCTTTTAAACTGTTCTCTCCCTCATTGAACCCATCTTTCTCAGTCTCACCCCAACTCTGATGTCAGTCCTGTTCTACAACAGTGGCACTATGCAGTATTTGTCCTATTGCGACTGAGATACTTCACTCCGCATAATGTCCTCCAGGGTCACGCATTTTAAATATTGCATGAGTTCCCTGTTTTTCAATGCTGTATAGTATTCCGTTGTGTGAATATACCACAGCTTATCTATCCATTTGTTTGTTGATGGGCAGTTAAATTGTTTCCAACTCTCTGCTACTGTGAACAAAGTCGCAATAAACACGGGTGTGCATATATCTGCTTGGATGTCAGTTATGATTTCTTTAGTGTATATTCCCAGTAATGGAATTTCTGAGTTAAATGGTATTCCTGCTTGCAACTGTTTGAGAGAGTGCCATGCAGCCTTCCATAGTGGTTGCACCATTTTACACTCCCACCACCACCAGTGAATAAGGTTTCAAGTTTATCCACAGGCTCGCCAGCATTTGCTGTTTGCTGCTCTGTTAAATTCTTAAATGATATTCTTACTGGGGTAAGGTGATATCTCATAATTGTTTTGATTTGCGTCTTGCTTAGAGCTAGGAATTTTGAACATTTCTTCATGAGCTTGTTAGCCATCTGAATATCTTCTTTGGTGAAGTGTCTGTTCACATCCTGTGCCCATTTTTCAGCTGGGTTATTTACCTTTATCTTGTTGTGGAGCTCAAATATTTTATAAATTCTAGATATAAGTCCCTTATATCGGACATGTCATTACCAAATACTTTTTCCCAATCTGTGGCTTCGCTTTTTACTCTGTTCTAGAAGTTTTTGGATATGCATAGGGATTTGATCCTTAGAAGGTCCCATTCATCTATTTTATCCTCGCCTGGCTGTATATATTTTCAGGATTACTTTATTTTCCTTTTGTTGGGTCATACTGTTATTGCTGTTAGGTGCCATTAAGTCGAGTGCAACTTATAGGACTCTCTGAACAGCTTGCCTGAACCCTCATGATCTCTGACACACTAGAGTCCATTGCTATAGTTACCATGTTAATCTAACATGCTGGGGGAATTCCGTTCCTTTGCTGACCCTCCATGTTTCCAAGTATGATGTTCCTTTCCATGAAATAGACTTACTTAGCTACATAGCAAAAGAATGAAAAAAGATTCTTTTCTTTCTGGCTGCACATTTTTTTTAAACATATTGTTTCCCTTGACAGTCTATGGGACATTCAATACTTTTCTCTAATACCACAATTTAAAGGTATCAATTCATTTTATGTTATCCATATACATTTTCCAGTTCTCTGATGCATAATAAGTGATTGAGAGGACCATGGCCTGAATCAGGTGCACCTTAGTCTTGAGATTGACATGATTGCTCTACAGTATTTTGGAGATATCCCTGACAGTGGACATGCATGCCCAGTGCAATATGTCCTGATTTTCTAACTGGTGATACCAATGTCATTAAAAATTGATAAAAGCAAGATGAAATAGTTGAAAACTTCAATCCTTTCTTCATCTATCAAAATGTTGATCGTTGGTCTTATGGTGAGGACCTTTGTATTCTTGTTGCCGAGATGTAATCCATACCAAAGACTGTAGTAATTAATTTTCTGCAGCAAGAATTTTACACTCTCCTCACTTGCAGTAAGCAAAATTGTATCATCTGAATAAAACAGATTGTTGGTGAGTCTTCCTCTAATCTTGATGTCACAGTCTTCATAGTCTAGCTTTGTCAATTATTTGCTTTTCATACTGAATTGTTGTTGTTGCTGTTATGTGCTTTCAAGTCGTTTGCGACTCATAATGAACCTATCTATGTACAACAGCCCTAAACTCTGCTCTATCCTGTGCCAATCGCATTGCCTCTGACACAGCCATCCCGATTACCCCAGTCACTGAATCAATCTACCTCTTAGAGGGTCTTCCCCTCCTGTGCTGTCCCTTTACCCTACCAAGCATGATGTCCCTCTCCAAGGACCTGTAGGTATAGAGAAAAGATATCACTTTGATGACCTTTTAAACCATATGACAACAAAAAGTTTGAGAAATCCTTGCTCCATTTATGAAGTACCTTGTTTGTCCATGGTGGACTCTATTTGATGGAGCTTCCAGATTAAGAAAGGCTAGTAAACTCCCATACTAAGACAGGAGTGGCATCCATTTCCTAAATGACATGCCTCTCGAGACTCTATTAATTTAGTGAAATGACAGTAGTTATAGAACAGGATTCAAGACTTTTGTTCATATGGCCACTATAAGTTGTTCTTGATTCAATGACACTTAACAACAACAACAATAATATATTCCGCATGAGCACAATTAAGTGTTTTGGGATTCCCATTCTTCTCAGTGTTAGCCATAATTTGTTGTGATACACCTAGTCAAATGTCTTTTTGTAGTCAATTAAAAATAGACATTCTTCTCCTATTCTTGAACTTTCAGCCAGTATCCATCTGACAATAGCAATAATAACCCTGGAATCATGGCTTCATCTAAAACTGCTGAAACTTCTGATAGTTCCTTGTCAATGATCTATCAAATTTTAATTATATTCAACAATATCTTGCTTGCATGAGATATTAATATTATTGGATAACTTCCATATTGTGTCGGATCAACTTTCTTGGGAATGGTAACAAATATGGATTTCTTCCAGTAAGAACATACTCACCAGCTTCTTTTAACTTTAAAGTCATGGAAAAGTAATTCTGATGCATCCTTATTTCTCTTATAAAATAGACCCAGGTGGTCAATATGAGTTAAGCTTTACCTTACCTTGGTTTCATTGCAAAAGTCTATCTTTTTTCTGCAGGTCTGCTTTTAAATGTAATTCTCCTCAGAATAGAGTTGGCTTAATCTTTCTAAGGCTACGCTCCACACTCTAAACCAGATTCCACTACTATAAGCATTCTTTTAGGGCAAATTCTTCTTTTTGAATTACTAATCCAAATGTTTTACATTTTTCTTCTAATTACAATATGGGCTATCAAAAATCTTAATCATTCTTTAATATATATTAGCATTAAATAAACAAAAACCTTTATTATTTTTTTAATATATCTTGTGATTATGACACAAAATGGAGGAAAAGTATTATACACAGGCTTTTAAAGAAATTCCAAGATTCAACTTCATTTTCATACACTGTTGTCTCAGGCCAAAGAGCAGCTTCTCAGTTTTTCTTTCAGTTCTACTAGAATTAAAAGTAACCTTTTGGATTGTTTCTCCCCCTATAGAAATAAGTTGTTGTTATGTGCCATTGAGTCGTTTGTGAACCAACAGAGTGTGGAAGTTATCGAACAATGTCATTGATATCACATGCAAGCAGGACTCTGCTGCAAATTATCCAAAAAAGTTTGGAACAATATGTCAACAGAGAACTGCCAGATGTGCAGGCTGGATTTAGAAGAGGTCGTGGTACTGGGGATATTATAGCTAATGTATGATGGATCTTGGCAGAAAGCAAAGAATACCAGAATGATGTCTTTTTTCCAATAGAATTAAAATAAAATCTACAGACTGGTGGCAGGTGGGGGTGTGATTGGCAATGTCATTTCAGACAAAAGCCTAATAACAGACTTAGAGAATACTATAGTACATTCACAAGGAAAAGACTGATAACCCAGTTATAAAATGTGCAAAAGACATGAAAAGATTTTATACAAAGGAAGACATTTGCTGGCCAATAAATACATGAGGTTGTTGTTGTTGTTATGTGCCATCGAGTCATTTGCGACTCATAGCAACCCTATGTACAACAGCCCTAAACCCTGCTCTATCCTGTGCCAATCACATTGCCTCTGACATACCCATCCTGATTACCCAAGTCACTGAATCAATCCACCTCATAGAGGGTCTTACCCTCCTGCACTGTTCCTCTACCCTCCCAATCATGATGTGCCTCTCCAAGGACCTGTCTCTTCTTACAACATGTCCAAAGTACATTAGACGAAGCCCCAGAATCCTTGCCTCCACGGAGTAGCCTGGTTTAACCCTCTCGAGGATGAATCTGTTTGTTTTCTTGGCAGTCCATGGAACATTCAATATTCTTCTCCAGCACCACAGCTCAAAGGCATCAATTCTCCTTCTGTACTTCCTAGTCATTGTCCAACTCTCTGATGCACAACAAGTGATTACAAAGACCATGTAGTAGCAATTTTAACTGTGCATCTTTCCAAGTCCCATATTTACAATACCAAACCGTGAGTCTGTGAGGCTAAAACAATGATTCCCACTACTTCTGATACTAATATGTCTAAAGAACAGAAAATGGAACATGATGGCACAGCACCATCAGTGCCTCTCTGAAAGGGCTGGAGGGTGGTGAGAAGAGTACAGCTCCTCACTGCCCCAGAGCAGAAAGCAAACAAAGAGCCCCTAATCCAGCCTCTGATGCTTTTAGGACCACATCAGGAGCAAGAAGTTAATTTATTCATTGCTGACTCACACACTCACAATTGTGATGATACTAAGAATAGAGTTTATTAGGGAAGTAAGATGGGAGGGGGGGGTAGGGGGGAAAAAAAGTATTGCCCAGTGTAAATTCAAGATTTAGTCCAGCAGTCCCAAAGAAAATCAACTCAATTAGTCCAGGCTTCAGTTTCATTTCAACAGGCAACTTTTCCTTTTATTATGGAAGGAAAGAATAGCAAAATCTTTAACTCTAGACAGCACGAATGCAAGAAGCCTCAGGTCACAGCATGCCAGTTTCTCCACAGCAATGCCAGTCTCTCCATCATCATCCCGAGGGGTCTTACAAGGGTTTGCTCCAGTTGTGCTCAGGTCTTGCACATTGCAATTCTAGTGTCTAGGTACCTGGAAACCAAAGGAGGCTAACTGTAAAATTTAAATATGTCAACTTTTAGGCTAACATCATATTCTGTGTATGTATACCTTTTAAAAAGGTCTAGAGTGGATAGAAATTATTGTTGTTGTTGTTATGTGTCACAAAGTTGCCTGTGACCAAAGCAACCCTACTATGTACAGCAATTCTTAATCCTGCCCTGTCCTGAATCATTCTCAATAATTTCAACAAACCAACTCCCATTGTCCCAGTTATTGTATCAATCCGTTTCATCCTGGGGCTTTTCTGCTATGTTGTCCCTCCACCCTTCAGAGCATGATGTCCTTCTCCAAGGACTGGTCTCTCCTGGCCATGCATCCACAGTATGTGAGATGGAGCTTCAAAATCCTAGCCTCCAAGGAGAAAATTGGTTTCACCCTCTCCAAGACGGACTTATTTGTATTGGACTGGGGTGGGGGGGTTCGTGGTGTGTTCAATACCCATCTTCAGCACAATCTGAAGACATCGATTCTTCTTCTGTAAATTCTATGACACAGAGCAAGTAATTGAGAAGGCCATGGCCTGGATTAGGCACACCTTAGTCTCTAGACTAAGTTGCTTTTCAGAACTCTGGAGAGGTCCCTAACAGGAGATTTTTCCCCAGTGCAATTAATATTCTGATTTCCTGACTGCTGGTATTAAGAGTTATGATTGTGGATCCAAGCAATTTGTAATTACTAACAAGCTCAATCTCTTCTTCATCTATCATGATGTTGCCAAATGGCCCAGTGGTGAAAATCTTCGTCTTCTTGATGTTGAATTTCAATCTACATTGAAGACTATATAGTCTTTGACCTCTGCATCAAGTGCTTCAGGTCTTCTTCGGTTTCAGAAAGCAAGGTGTGTCTTCTTCCTCCAATTCTGATGCCTCATTTCTCCTCATGGAGCCCTGCTTTCTGAATGATCTGTTCTGCGCATAGATTGAAAAGCTGTGGAGGCATGATGCATCCCTGGCACACTCCTTCCTGATTTTGAACCATGCAATGTTTCCCTTCTCTGCTCTGAGGACTACTTTCTGGTCCAAGTATGTTATTTGTTGTTGTGGTTGTTGTTGATTGTCATCGAGTCATGCACAATTCATGGCGACTTCATGAACAAAAGACCTGAGGTCTTTCTATATTTATTCTTTCTCCAAATTCATAGCATTCCCAGAGACTCGTGGTTTAGGAAGTGGATACCACTCCTGCTTCCCAACCTGTCTTACAACTGGGAGCTCCACCAAACACTATCTGACATGGGCATCCATTATGACATTTGAGACCCCAATGTTAAAATGTTCAGTATCACAGTAAACCCAGATTACCTCAGTGAATCAAATTGACTGAAGAATGCTGTATAACTTAGAAGAATGTTCCTCCAAAATATAGTAGCAAAGGATTAAAACATAATCACTTGGACCCGACTTATTAAATATAAGGGCCCTCAAGGAGGCTTGGCCAACTCTAAACAAGAGGTGATGATAATAATA
>NW_006399770.1:22344690-22350069 GCF_000299155.1 Elephantulus edwardii
TTCTTTGGAACGGGAACAAATATAGATCTCTTCCAGTCAGTTGGCCAAGTGGTTGTTCTCCAGATTTCTTGGCACAACTTGGTCAGCACATCCAGGGCAGCATCTGTTAGCTGAAATATGTTAATTAGGATACCAACTATTCCTAGGGCCTTATATTTTTTCTATTTCCTTCAAAGCAGCCTGAATTTCTTCCTTCATCACCATAGTCTCGTACTCATATGTTGTTTCGTGAAATTCTTCTGTGTCTGCCAATTCCTTTTGATAGAGTAACTCAGTATTTTATTTCCATCTTCTTTTAATACTTCCTGGATCATTTACTATTCTACCCAAAGCATCCTTGATTATAGCAGCTCGAGGTTTGAATTTTTTTTCTTCAGTTCCTTGAGCTTAAGAAATGCTGAGCTAGTTCGTTCCTTTTGATTTTCGGACTCCAACTCCTTGCACATTTCATTGTAATATTTTACTTTATCATCTACAGCTTATGGTATGGAAATTGACTTCTTATTGTCATAACATTTTAGAATTTTCCATTGTGAATTTAAAAATTTCAGTTTTTCATCAGTTGTTTTAATTTTTTACATTTATTTTAACAATTCTTAGATTGCTTTGCTCTTTTTGCATTTCAAAGATAAATTTAGCACCCTGAAACTCCAATAAAACTATTATTAAATCAGATTGACCCTAATCAATTTCCAGTCTATATTCCCTTTCTTCAAACACAATTATTTTCAGAAAACCTTTATTATGACATATTTGTAAGAAATTCCATTTAGATGTTTTATGTTTTGATTTTATGTTACAAACAGCATGAATTTTTAGACTAGATTTACCTAGAAAAGGTACTTTAATTTGTATCTTGCCCTTAGAGTTTGCCACATTGTAGCTCTATTACCAGTTCTTTAATATTCAGTGATTGGCTCCATTATCCCTAGCTCTTATCATGATAACTTGTGCAAGGTGTATTTTTTTAGCTATTGTTAAATTAATAAATAAATATTAAACATATTTATAATGGAAAGAATTCTATTTCATTGTCCTTATAATTTTCCCATTAGTTTCAATATTATTTTCCATTATATTTTAATATTATATCCCTTTTCAATATTTTCCATTAAAACAAATAATCTATTCTCTATAGTTGTTTCCTATTCACATCAACACTTACATAAAATATCTGTGTGAGTTAGACAACATGGTGCAACTGAGCATTAGGAAAATAACTAAAATTCAGTATTTCTATTCAAATAAGAAAGTGGAAAAAAGTTTATATACTTTCAGAAAGTAAGAATTCTGAAAGACTGAGTTTCTTCTGAAGCAAGATTATTTTCTAGTTAGTATTTACATTTTCAAAATAATGCTGAAGAGAAAAACATCTTCACTTTTATCACATTTTTTTAAATGCCAATTATGTATGAATTCTGAAATATTTTGATCATCATAGACTCTTTTGTGGTTTAAGTTAAAATGAATTTTCCAACTCTTTGGTCCAAAAGTCAAACACAAGCTTCAATTATTTTTTTAGAAGATTTGAATAGGAAGCAGTCATTTGCCAAACCCTCTGAGACCAAGATTCACAAGCATAATTATGTGCCAGATTTCCATCTATAATCTAAGCCCCAGTGAACATTTACTCTGAAGGAATCCATAGTAAATTCAAAAGAAGGATAGAATCCATAGGGTGAAAATATAAGATAAACATCTGGCTCCAAGTCTTCATGTATGCATGTATCCAAGCAATTACACCAACCGAGCAACTGAGAATTGAGTTTATAATCTCATTGCAATATTTTAAAGAACTTCATACTTCAGTCCTTTCATTTTCTTGTGACTTAATCTATGTTCATGTTCCAACCTGTCCTCTGAATTCTTCAGAGCCAATTTATTTTCTAATGTCATATGTGCCTCAGGCAACATCCAGTTATCAAGTCTCTGCATACTGAGGAAGCTAATTGGTGGAACTTCTGTCCATAAAATATTCATACCAGAAATTATTTTTAAAGTTAATTTGAAAACTACTTCTTTTTTCATTTTAATCTTAAATATTACCACTGAAATTTTATGTGATATCTCTCCTCACAGACAAACCCAAAAAGTATTGCAAGTTATGAACTTTCCTTGGAGGGAAAGATTTTGTGACTTCACACTCAGTGCTTCACCATTCTATAATTCAGTGTGACTATGTAAAAAACGGTATGAACCACCAATTATGAGAGACACTCTGAAAGCATGTACAATTATTTTCATTGAGGATATTTAAATTTTATTTAAGCAAATGCTTTATTATTTTACATTTTATTGTATTTAAAAAACAAAAAAACTACAAGTGTATGTATATATTAAATGATAAAAGAAAGTCTATTTTATCCTATTTATAAAATATATAATACATTCTAGCACTTTAAAAAATCTTGTTCTATTTACATTTTAAGAAATGTAGCTTTCTTATTTAAAAGCAAAATTCCAAAGGTTAATACAATACTTCAGTGCATCCTGAAATTTAATCTATTTTGTTTCTTTGAAGAAAACATAAGAAGCACATTTCCAAATTTTGTCTCTGAAAATTTTTTAACAATTCAATTTTTTAAAAAATTAGCAAAGTACTTAGTATATTATTAGGAATGTGTTTTGAAATTAATGATAATAAACAATGATTCCTTTAGAATTACCTAGATTATACTTTGAAAACAATTATGAACAGCAATAAAAATACTAAAAATTCAGATGTAGTTATGAAGAGTCACATATTAATAATAATGATGTTGTATATTATATAGAGTTCCTTTTAAGTATAGTCTGTGTATCAGATAGTAGGCAAAGGTCATTATTTTGGTCATATATTCTCACATTCCAACACATAAAATATATAACCATCTACCATAAATGCAAAAATATTAAACTTGAAAAGCATCACATGGCAATTTTAGCACTCAAGTTGTTGTTGTTGTTTTTAAGTGTTGTCGAGACATAGGCGACTCATAGTAACCCTATGAAGGAGAGTACTCAACGCTTGGGTGCCTTTCATCCTCTCTCCAGGTTCATGGGGTTTCTGGAGGCAAGCTATTATGGAAGTGGATGCCACTCCTCCTTCCAAGCTTAGCACTCAAGTACTTGCCTTTATATTATTTTCATTTACACACAGCTGTAACCTAGTTATAACCACATAATTGATTATTTCATCATTTATTTGTTTTTTCCTGTAATTGAATTTGCATACACAGAAACAGAATCTTACACTGCATGTTGTTGTTTTTGTTAAGTGCCGTCAAGTTGTAGGCTACTCAGAGAGATCCTGTGAATGAAAGACCTGAAATCTTGTATAACTTTTATCATTTCTCCAGGTTTATTGGGTTTCTGGAGGCAAGCTATTTCGGAAGTGGGTTCCACTCCTGCTTCCAAGCTTGTTTTAGTAGGGGAGATCCAACAAACACTGTCCACCATGGGTAACCATTATTGCATTTGACACATTATAGTGTCACAGTGTTCAGCATCACAGCAAAAATGCGTTACCTCTGTACAGTAAGTAGACAGACTAGGGCTATATGATCTGGAAGAATGTTTGACCAAAAGCAATTAAAACCGAAGGCCCTACAATATTTAAAATTCCAACCTGCTCAAATGCTGGCAGACACTGGACCAGAGACCCCCAAGTCATCTGGCAAGTCCCATCTACTAACACCCACTTGGGAAAAAAGAAAGCCATATGAGCCCTAGCATTCTGTCACCTTTTTTTGATGCTGTTGTTCAATGCTGTCGAGCTGAGCACAGCTTATGAGAAACCTATGAACAAAAGGCATGAAGCCTTTCTATACCTATCATTGTTTCTCACACTTCAAAGAGTTTCCAGAGGTATGTAGTTTAGGAAGTGGGGCCATTCCTGCTTCCAATCCTGTCTTAAACTAGGAGCTCCACCAAACACTGTCCACCTTAGATAGCCATATGCAACTGTCCCCCAATGGCACAAGATTCAGCATCACAGCAAATCCAGATTACCTCAGTGCAGGAAATTGAGAGAGGAGAGCTGCAAAATTTTTAAGAATGTTCCTCCAAAAATAACATTAGACCCTCAGGCCCGACAGACATGTAAATACATGGGCCCAACATATAAATTCAGCAAAAGCCCTTACGTCTTTCTATAACTACCACCATTTCTCCAGGTTCATAGAGATTCCATAGGCGTGTGGATGCCGCTTCTGCTTTCAAACACTTCCCATGATGGATAGCCATTATTATAGTGTTTGGCACAGCTATGGCACAGTTGTTCCATTTCAGACTCCAGTGGCAAATGATTCAGAGTCACAACAAACCCAAATTACTTCAGCACAGCAAATAGACCAGAGTGATGTGTTACTTAGAAGAGCTATATATTTATTTCTTATAAGAGGCAAAAAAATAGTAAAAAGGGATTAAAAAAGAACCCCTCAGGCCCAAATTTTAAATATAAGGGCTCTGAAGGAGGTTTTGTTGACTCTAAACAAGAGGTTTAAATAAAAACAACCACACAATCCACACAGATCCTCATGCAAAACAAGAACACCATTGTACAGAGTCCACCACTTCACCTATCTCCATAATGGAGACAAGGGCCAGGCTTTATATGTTGCTGCTGCTGTTGTTAAGTGTCATAGAGTGGTGACCCTAAAAACAGAAGATTTTAACCCTGTTCTATAAAAATTATCCTCTCTCTAAGTTTATAGCATTTCCACAGGCTTGTTTAGGAAGTAGATGCCACTCCTGCTCGAAGCCTGTCTTAATCTGTGAGCTCTACCAGACATTGTCAACCATGCATAACCATTACAGAAATTGATGCACCACTGGCACATCATTTAGTATCGCAGGAATCCTAAGTTACCTAAGTACAACGAAATGACACAAAAGTGCTGTACCACACAGAAAATATTCCTTTGAAATACAGTTAAATCAGGCCTGAGGGCCCAAATGACTTTTTTATTAAAAAAAAATCCCAAACCAAAACTTCAACTTCCACCTCAGTCTCTCATTGGTTCTGAAGAGAGGTTCAATGCCCACTCTCACCATTGACCAAGAGGACAGAGCCATCTTCCATGGTGCAAGAAAACTGGCCCATCCACAAGTCGAATAACTTGATTTTTTTTAATTTTTTCCTATATTTTATTAATTTTCGTAAACATTTACAGAGATTTTGGGCTTCCATTCATTCCCTGTTGCACTATTCCTTCTTTCAAAATCCAAGGAAACACTTGCTTTCACCTTCTTCAAGACAAACCTGGTTGTACTCTTAGTGGTCCATGGTATGTTCAATACTCTTCTCCAGTACAACAATTCAAAGATATCAATTATTCTTCTGACATCCGTATTCATTATTCAGCTTTCTTTTTTTTTTTTTGGCCTTATTTTGTTATT
>NW_006399770.1:22360405-22367684 GCF_000299155.1 Elephantulus edwardii
AAAACAAGAGAATCTATCTTACAGAGTCTAGTCACTTCATCCAGTTTCCAAAATGGAGGCAAGGGCGTGGTCTTAAATGCAAGTGTCCTCCTGGAAGTCTTATTGACTCTTAAACAAGAGTCTTAAAAAATGAAACAATTTTCACAGGTCCTCAACCAAAACAAACGTGCCATCATACAGAATCCAGCCAATGTAAGCGCAAAATGGAAGACAAGGGTGTGTCAGTATATGTTATTGTTGTTAAGTGCCATCTAGTACTGACCTCATAAACAAATTACTTTAACCTTGTTCTGTAGCTATTGTCCTTTTTCTCAGTTCATAGAGTTTCCACAGGCATATTTAGGAAGTAGATGCCACTCCTGCTTCCAAGCCTGTCTTAATTTCTTAGCTAACCAGATATTATCAATCATGTGTAACCATTATGGCACTTGGAAGACCAATGGTACAACTTTCAGCATGACCGTTTCCAAAGTTACGTCAATACAGTGAAATGACAGAAAAGTGCTGTACTACTTAGGAATGTTCATTTCAAAAACAATGACAAACAGGACCTACTGTCACAGGCCCTTGGGGCCAAATAAATTTTAAAAGGCCACAGGCCGACATATCAGGATTTCATTAGTTTCCAGTAAGAGGCTTCTGGCCAGTCAAAGATGACCCAGAACCTTCCCACACCAACAGAAAGAAGAGACCCCTAAAGCCAAAGAATATTAAAAGGCCACAGGTCCACACATCAGAATCTCATTGGTTCCCATTAACAGGCTTCTGGCCAACCAATGATCCAGAGCCTTCCCACAAAGAATGCACAGCTCTGAAGCCACATGGATTTCCCTGCTCTGCTCTGAGAATAGCTTCCTGATCCAAGTATAGGTTTTGCATAAGCACTACCAATTGTTCTGGGATTCCTGTTTTCCTCAAGGTTAGCCACAATTTGTTGTGATCTACACAGTCAAATGCCTTTGAATAGTAAATGAAACACAGACATTTTTCTGGTACTCTTTGATTTCTGTCAAGATCCATCTGACATTGGCAATAAAGTCCTGTGCCACTCATGACGCATTCTAAACCCATCTTCTATTTCTGATATGTTCCAATCATGTCTGGATAATCTTCAGCAGGACTTTGCTAGTGAGTGATATTGCTCAATAATTTCCACTCTCTCAGGTCATTTAAAAAAAAGTGGGTCTCTTCCACATAGTTGGCCAAATAGTTGTCCTCCAGTTTTCTTGGCACAGTTCGGTGAGCACATCCAGGACAGCATCTTTTTGTTGAAATACATCAACTGGTATTCCATCTATTCCTCAGACTTTATTTTTTGCCAATTACTTCAGAACAACCTGAACTTCCTTCTTCATCACCATTGCCTATTGATCATATGTTGTTTCTTGAAATCCTTCTGTGTCAGCCACTTCTTTTAGGTACAACGACTACATCCTTTTTCTTCTTTTAATGCTTCCTGAATCATTCAATATTCTAGCCATAGCATGCATAATCATTGCAACTCCCATCTTGAATTTGTATTTAGTTCCTTCAGCTTAAGAAATATTGAATGAATTTGACCCTTTTTTTCCTCTCACTCTAGCTCCTTTCACATTTTATTATAATATTTTGCCTTGTCTTCCCAACTTTGAAATCTGTTTTCAGCTCTTTAGCTTCTTGATTTCTTCCCTTTGCTTTGACTTCTTGATGCTCTAATGTTATATTCAGAGTCTCTTTTGGCATCCGTTTTGGTCTTCTTCTTCTTCTTTCTTTGTAATGACATTTTGCATTCTTCATGAACAATATTCTTAATATCTTTCCACAAGTCATCTGGTCTTCGTTCATTAGTGTTTAAGGCTGCAAACCTGTTCCTATATTCTTTTTTAAGTTTTAAGGGGAGGGATCAAATTTTTCTTCCTGTGGGTACGATTAAAAATTCTTTAGCTTTAATTTGAACTTGCATATGAGTAGTTGATGGTCTGTTCCACAATCAGCACTTGGCTTAGTTTTCACTGCTGATATTGAAATTCTACAATAGTTCATTCCACAGAGGGAACTGATCTGATTCCTGTGCATCCCATCAAGTGAAATCCATGTTTATAGTCTGTTGATGTTTCTTATAAAAAGTATTTTCCATGAATAAATCATAGATTATGAAGAGTTCTATCATTCTACCATTTCTGTCATGAAGTCCATATTTTCCAAATACTGAATCACTATTCTTCCTGCTTCCCACCTTTTGCATTCCAGTCACCCATTGTTATTAATGTATCTTGGTTACATATTCAATCAATTTCTGACTGCAACAGTTCAAAGAATTTATCTATTTCCTCCTCTTTGGTTTTGGTTGTTTGTGCATAAATTTGAATGATAGTGGTATTAACAGGTTTTCCTTTTATATATATGGATGTTTTCTAATCATTCATAATATTGTATTCAACACATTGCCACACACATTTTTAAATTGACGACAGTGCTTAGAAACACATTTGTTGCCATTTGTGGCAACACGTTAAAAAACCCTTTAGTATCCTTAATATTTCTCATTTTATATGTTTCCTATTAAACTATTTCAGTTTATATATTTATATTTTCAATCTGTATGCAGAATAAGTAATTTGGGAGGCAGGAC
Organism: Elephantulus edwardii; assembly: GCF_000299155.1. NCBI lineage: Eukaryota > Metazoa > Chordata > Mammalia > Macroscelidea > Macroscelididae > Elephantulus > Elephantulus edwardii. Next base: position 22,363,017 of record NW_006399770.1, read on the forward strand.
TTTATAAGGAGTAATGTGGCATCAAGATTGGAGGAAGACTCATTAGCAAACTATGATATGTAGATGACACACCCTTGCTTGCTGAAACTGTAGAATACCTGAAGCACTTGTTACAAAAGACTGTAGTCTTCTATATGGATTGAAAATCAACATCAATAAGACAAAGATTCTCACTATTGGGCCAATTAGCAGCACCATAATAGATGGAGAAGAGATTGAGGTTGTAGCAATTACAGCTTTCTTGGATCCATAATCAACATTCTTAACACTAGCAGTCAGGAAATCAAAAGATGAATTGCATTAGAAGAACCTCTCCAGATTGCTGAAGAACAGTGAGGTCAGTCTAGATACAAAGGTGTGTCTAATTCAGGCTGTGGTCTTCTCAATTACTTGTTATGCTTTAGAGAGTTGGACAATAACTAAGGATGATAGAAGAAGATTAGATTTCTTTGAGTTGTGGTACTGGAGAAGAGTCTTGAACTCTTGGTCTGCCAAGAGTCATGGTCTGCCAAGAAAACAAATAGTTATGTCTTGGAGAGGGTGAAACCAAGTCTCTCATTGGAGGCTAGGATTTTGAAGCTCTGCCTCACTTACTTTGGGCACCTAGCCAGGAGAGTTTGATCCTCAGAGGACATCATGATTTGAAGAGAGGACAGACAGCTCAGGAGAGGAAGACTCTAGATTAGATGGATTGATATAGTAACTGGGGCAATGGAGGTTGGTGTGTCGGAGTTAGTGAGATTGGCACAGTACAGGGAAGAATTCAGAGCTGCTGTGCATAGGGTCACTATAAATCGCAAGTGACTTAATGGCATATAACAATAATATCATACTATGACAGTTTTGGAAGCAGGAGTGGCATCTATTTCCTAAACAACATGCCTCTGGAAACTGTGAACTTTGATAAATTTTATAGCTATAGAGGGACCTCAAGCTTTTTGTTCATAGGCTCGCTATGAGTCATGTTCAGATCAAAGGCAATCAACAACAATATTTCTATTTCACTTCCTTTTAACTTTTTTAGAAGATAAAAATGTAGATTTTTAAAAATTGTTTATATAATTTCTTTTCCAACATTTTCACTTTTGCTACAGGCAGCTAGGATGCTGTAATTATAGTTCATACAGATCTTTGCTGCTAGCTAAAAGGCCACACTTCTCTGTCAGTTCAAATATACCCACCACTTCATGGAAGAAATACACATAATCTCCTAAACTTGCTGAATAGTCAGGTATGAGTCAGCTCTGACTTGACAGCAATGACTTTGACACATAGCTAATAGGCAAATTTAGCATCAATCATAACTATTTTGCTTACAATATATTTTTATAGATTTTATTTTTGGAGTGAAATAATTGTTCACTGTTAACTGTAATTTCTTTTTGATATTTGATCCATAGATTCTTTACAAGGACATTATTTCAAATTGTTGAAGATATTCTACTCATTATCTTATATTGGATTCTGGTTTAATCATACTAAACAAATGAAATTCTCTATAGTTACTTATTTCATTACCAGAAAGGGGAGTGAAATTTAGTAAATACAGATATTCTGTTATTAGGTGTCTTCAGGTCCACAATATCAGATCAGAATCTTTTCCTCTCGAGCACTATTCTCACTATCTCCACCATACTTGAATCTATAACTGCAGTCATATGTAAATTCACCTCCATGAGGATCTTACTCACTTTTTCTATCATGTCTATTACAAAAGAATGGTACCCACAAATATACATCAACAATATGCAAAATGATTGTGAATTAGCTAAATACCACATAGCATGGATGAATGTACATGACAATATTATTATGATAATAGGTCTGTCACAAATGAACAAATATTGCTTGAATTCGCTATTACAAAAATTTGAATAAAGGTTTACACACACATAGAATCATTCTCAGATATTTTCCAGCAATAGGAAGGAACATAGATGGAATAAAAAGATAACAGGCATATGTTAACATGGATGAAAAGAAAGACAATATATAATGAGGAAATTATCACTACAACATTACTAAAGTAAGGAAAGACATGGAGAGGTTCGTAAGAAGTACAGACTATCATGGTAAATACCACTCTTTATACAATCTTAAGATATCAGCAATACTAAACAAATGAATACACAGAGATACAGGTAAATAGCTAAGAGGAATACATATAGAAAGACAAAAGAGACTACACACATGAAGATATACAGTCTTGGCATTTGATATTTCTTTAACCATTTCAGTGTATGTTGTAAAAATATCCTTGTTTACATCAGAGACATCAGGATCCTCTGTTATTAAAAAGTTATGTAAACTTCTTAATCATAACCCTTCACCCTAAAAGAACTCCTTTTTTTGTCGGAACTCTGTATCATATTCCATGATACATCAAGGTAAATTGCGATAACATCATCCACAAAAACAATATTATAAATCCTACTTTCAAGAGTACTGATTTCAGTCTTAAAAGATTTAAAGAGGTCACCTAAAGAACAACTGAAGTCTCTACAGAAAAATTAGGAGTAAAAATAAAAATGCATAGAAATAGTCCAAAGAGCTATTGGACGATATGACCCTATAGAAATTTTTTGACCCTGATACCAGAAAAACTAGTTTCTGGCAATCATTTGCTGAGTCCTCTAAATGAAATCACAGTACTTAAGGTCCTGTATAGAACAGACAAAAATATTGAACACATCTCAAAAATCTAAAAATGACCGGACTTACAGTTCTATTGTACCCTTCCTCCATACCTACTCAATCTGTATGAACAAATAATTTGAGAAGCTGAATTATATGAAGAAGAATGTAGCATAAGGATTGGACAAAGACTCATCAACTACCTGAAATATGCCGATGACAACACAACCTTGTTTACTAAAAATTAAGAAGATTTTAAATATTTGCTGTAGATCAAAGACTACAGCCTTCAGCATGTGTTATACCTTAATATCAAGGCAAACATTCTCAACACTGGATCTACAAACAAAATTGTCATAGAAAGGGAAAACATTAAAATTATCAACAGTATAATTTTTCTTAGATTCATAATCAATGCCTATTGATACAGCAGTCAATAAATCAAAATACATAGTGAATTGAGAAAAGCTGCTCCCAATGACCTCTTCATAGTACGAAAGAGCAACAATGTCAGTTTAAAGACTAAAGAGAGTCTGATCCAATATGTGGTATATTCAATTGTTTCTTTTGCACCTGAAATTTAGACTATAAATAAGAATGACAGTAAAGGAATAGACTGGATAGCCCATGGGCTGCCAAAAGTACAAGAAAATATAGGTTGCAAGAAGTGTAATTAGTATGAAGGCAAAGGAAAATAAGGTGAAACTTCATAGACCGTATTTTGGACATGTTGTCAGGCAAAGCTTGGAAGGAGGAGTGGCATCCACTTCCGTAATAGCTTGCCTCCAGAAACCCTGTGAACCTGGAGAAAGGATGAGAGACACCCAAGTGTTGAGGACTCTCCTTCATAGAGTTGCTATGAGTTGCCTGAGACCCGATGGCACTTAACAACAACAACAACAATCAGAAAAAGCCAGTCCTTGAAAAATAAGATATCCTGTTGGGAGAATTGAAATGTTCAAGAAACAAAATAAGACATTCAACACAATGAATTGACACAGTAACTGTAATTATGGGTTCAACCAAATCTGAAATCAAGAGGATGGTGCAAGATAAAATGAGATTCAGATCTATTGGTCATAGGGTTCTGATGAGTTTTTACTGACTGAATGACACTTAACAACAACAACAGTTAAAAAGCTTAGTAAAATCCTTGGTCGCCTGTGTCACACTGTTAGAACCTGGAATAGAATCTATCCCTTATTGCTCAGCTTTCAGCTAAATAAATAAACCTGTAATGTAAGTAATTTATTACCATTGTTTTCTACCAAAAAGTCAGGACCACACCATAGCTGACCCTTGGTCAGGTTTTCAGAGGCAGTTAGTCTTATAGAAGAAGATTGCCAATCTTTGTCCAGTATAAGAGCTAGTGGATTCAAAACATGATCCTTTGGGATTGTAGCCCAGCTTTGTACCAGTAGGCCACCAGAACTGCCTGGTATCAGTGTAGACTCCCAATGATGTCAGTCCAGAGACTAAGGTGTTCCTGATCCAGTCCATGGTCTACACAATTGCTTGCTATGTATTAGAGAGCTGGACAATGACTAAGGATGACAGAAGAAGTGATACCTTTGAGTTTTGGTGCTGGAGGAGAATCTTGAACATACCATGAAATGCCAAGAAAACAAATTAAGTCTGTCTTGGAAAGGATGAAACCAAGATTTTCTTGGAGGCTAGGATTTTGAAGCTCCATCTCACATACTTTGGGCAGGTAGTCAGGAGTGACAAATCCTTGGATTTATATAGTAACTAGGGCACTGGGAGTGTTTCAGAGTCAGAGAGACTGGTTTAGGACAGGGAAAGCTTCAGAGCTGTTGTACATAGGGTCAGTAACAACAGTGTGAGTAATAACACGAGAAAGACGCGCACTTTTTAGAATAATCAATTATATAGTTAAAAAAGTGTATTTTTCCAAGTATAAGGCCCATAAAGAAGGAACAGATAGGAGAGAAAATTGATAGAATCCAGATTCATAGGCTGGAAGTGACTAAAATGTGATTATATTGAAGATATTGTAATTAATGTTATAAAAAT
>NW_006399770.1:22367784-22375897 GCF_000299155.1 Elephantulus edwardii
TAGTGGAATAAAAAATTACTTTATAAATGTTTACACAATGAAAATTAGATAAAGATCTGAAAAGAAAAATACAGTATAGCTTTAAAATGTATTTTGCTATCAAAGTTGTTGGAATAGAAGGATATTTAATTTTTAATACTTAATTTTTAATACTTAAGTATCACTTTATTTTTGTTGATGTCATTTTTAACTTTTTTTAAAATTTTCTATTGCTTTGCTTACAAAGTTCATATATATCATGTTTAACACTATTATTCGTTCACATTGTATTTCATACCATCATTCCCATGCATTATGTTTTATAAAAGTAATCACCATTGGAGCAGGCCCACCATTACTCTGTCTATTCAAGTCCCTGCTGGATGTTTCCCGTTACCTTTACCCACCTCCTTTTATCCACCAAATTATACAATTCTGTGATTTATCCTTTAGTCATGTTCACCTCTCTGCTTCCACCCTTCCCCTGCTTGGATCCACTTACATGTTTTATTAGTTATCTTTCCTTTTATTAATTTTTTTTGCACTAGTGCTCTCTTGCAGTATTTTTCCATATGAGACTGAATTAGTTCACTCAGCATAACACTCTCCAATCTCTTTGAAGTTATATAGTAATTTTTCAACAATTGTTGCTCCTGAGTGCTGTATAGTATTCCATTGTGTGAATGGACCACACTTTCTCAATTCATTTGGTTGTGTTTGTACATCTGGGAGAAGGCATCATCTATATCATCTATGATATAAGGGGCAGCCTAATAAAGACAGATATGCACAATCAGAAGAATATTAAATTGACAAGGCCTTTTAAAGATTAAATCCCTGTGACCATAAAATATTTTTTCCAATAGGGAGAAAAGAAAATCTACCTACTGGGGAAAACTTTTGACAATACCATCACAAACAAGTGTCTCATAATAAAAATTTACATAATTTTACTGAGCCTCCAGAAGAAAAATACTGATAACTTAATTACAAAACAAATAAGAGACTTGGAAGAACTGTTTCACAAAGGAAGACATTCAGATGTCCTACAGACACAAGAAGAAATGCTCAAAATCACTGGCAATAAGAGAAATGCATATCAATACCACAATGAGATACCATCTCACTACACTAGCAGTGGTAAAGTTTAGCAGGACAGAAAGCAATAAACGTTGGAGAGGATGTGGAGAGGTGGGAACTCTCATACCCTTTTAGTGGGATCATAAAATGATATCACCACTCTGGAATGTAATTTGACATTTTCTCAAAAAGCTTACCATAAAATATGACCCAGTTATTCCACTACTAAGAATATTCCTCTAGGAAATTGAAACTGTGACACAAATGGAGATTTAAATGCCAATGTTCATAGCAGTGTTTTTCACCATCACAAGAATATGCAAACATGTAGCACTTTAGGATAGAATCTTTTATAATTATAAACTATATAAAAGAATACAGCCTTGGTGAAATTATTATATTATGCAAACATTGAGATTCTAATCACATTTACAGTGCTTTTCACATTTATAAATTTTAAAACTATAGTTTTACAGTTATTTAATAATTTGTAGCTATTTCATCACCAATTTCACATATTAAAATTTAATAAATATCTCTACTCTCAAATATGTATTGTTTCTACAATAATTCAGATTAATACTTATTCTATCAACATTTCCTAGGTTACTTAATGAGCAACTTTATTTTCTTCTTCTTGACAGAAAGTGAGAAAAAAAAAGGACGATCCTCAGTGAGATTAATTGATGCAAAGCTGCAATAATGGACTAAAACACAACAACAATTGATAGTATTGTGGTGCACTGTCAATGTTTTTACCTATTGTATATGGGTTTACTACAAGTTGGACCAACCCAATAACAACTAACAATAACTTTTTCAAATGGCTACATAATACACAAACTTATCAAATTCCCAAAGAAATTCGTAAATACAGACATTAGGCTGTACACATAGAGAAAATTTTAACAAATTTTCAAACTCTAGATGTACATTATATTTGAACAAAGCCTGAATTTTGTCTCTTGTTCTATAATATTAGAGCTAATAGAATAGTAAATATCAAGGAGAAGCTACCTAACTAATAAAAATTTGAATGTATAGCACATTACAGAGGAAGTGATAAATAACACCACCATTCTTAAAGATTTAAAAATGAAGGTTGTTCTCTCAATCATGTCACAATTTTATTCACTAGTCTGCTCCTAAAGAAATTAGATTTTGGAGAATGACAGTTAAATACTATTATTGATCAAGTAGTATTGATCCCAGTTTTTACTGTTATTTCAGATGTAGAACTCTGTTAGAGCAGATTAACATAAGCTAAACATAGTGTCCGATCATTGAGCTTGTGATAAATACACTACTACAATTTTGATCACTGAAAGTTTTCAAAGCTCATCATTTTGCCCTTTGTCCCACATTTTGCACACTCTCCTCCTTTGCACTTGTAAGAAGTTCAGACAACAGAAGCTGTGATCTATTTGAAGACTCTTCGTCACAGTCCCAGTTTTTAACCACCATATTCTGAAACACAAAACCAAATAAGAAAATCTTTTTCATTCTCTTGAAGGCTATTATTTTCTACCCCATTAACATGTACTAAGTATACCGTAGACTGTAAAAGTACAAGTTATTTGTTTTGAAATACAGTGAACCTTAGACATCAGGATCATGAAATTCAATCTCATAAACTTTGGGCATTGTGAAAGAAGCACCCGAACCATTCAGAAGGTCAAATCTGACTTCTACTGGCTTCATAAAGGGACTCTCCCTCCACATTAAGAAAACAAAGAATCTCACTTCTAGACCAAGAGGCAGCATCAGCATCTTTATAGAGAAGAAATTGAGATTGTTAACAGTTTCAGCTTGCTTGGTTCAACTATCATCATTCTTGACACTTTCAGCCAGAAAATCAAAAGATTATTTTCATTGGGAAAATCTGCTGTCAGGGACCCACCCAGAGAGTATTGAAGAGCAAGATGCAAGTCTAGAGACTAAATTGAACTGCAGTTGACCCATCCCATGGTATTTGCATTTATGTGCCATGCATCAGAGAGCTTGGCAATGACTAAAGATGGTAGAAGAAGAACCAGTGCCTTTGAGCTGTGGTGCTGGAGAATATTGACATAGACAGCTGAGAGAACAAATAAGTCTGTCCTGGAAAGGGTGAAACCAGGCTGATCCACGTAGACAAGATTTTGAAGCTTCATCTCACATACATTTGGGATGTTGCCAGGAGGGACCAGTCCTTGGAGAACAACATCATGATTGGAAAGGTGGAGGGAAAGAGCATGAAAGGAAGATCCTACATGAGATGGATTGACTCAGTCAGTGACTTTGGTAATGGGTAGATGTTCTGAAGACAATGAAATTAGCTCAGGATAGAACAGGGTTCAGAACTGTTGTACACAGGGTCGCTAAGAGTTGCAAACAACTCAACAGCACATAACAACAATAACAAAAACAATAACAACAGCATCCCACCGATAATATCCTTAGTGCCATGCACATCATAATCATACATGCCATGCCCTCCTCCACATGCTCATATATTTTTCTACCAATCATTCAGTTCAGTGTTAACTGTTGACTCAGACTTTATTCACATTTGTGGAATTTTTTAGGAAAATAAGGGAGTGTAGGAGGCAAAAATAACTCACAGTGCAAATCCAGGATTAGACTAGCAGTCCCAAGAGATATTAACAAGGCACAATTCCTCAATTAGCGAAAGTCCAGGTTCAGTTCAACTACATGAATTCAAGAAGCCTCTCATTTACTCAATCATGGAGCAAATTTTATCTCAGAATAGTTACCAGTCAACTTTTTCATCAATCATCCAACAGGAAAAACCTTTAACTGTGGTTTTTATCTCCGTAGCTCCTCTGGTTACATCTTACCACCACAGTCTTTTCACAGCAGTTTCATAGTCTCTTCACAATCTCTCCACCACAATAACCACCATTTTTCAGTGTGGAAAGCACTCTATTAAGTTGTTCTCACAGCTGTTGATGATTTGCAAGACCATGAGACTGCAGTTAAGGTAGCTGGAGACCATGCCTTCCCAATAGGAGATAAAGCAATGGCTAAACAGGCCAATTTTCAAGGATTCTGACATCCCAGGAATGTTACAGGAAGGGGCACTCTCTAAATTATGCTTAGTATGATAATTGCTATTGTCTGGTTCCATCAAGCCAATTACAAGTCAGAAACCTTATGAACAACAGATTTGAATGCTCTCCTATTCTGTGCTATCCTCATCATTGCTGATATGTTTGAGTCTATTTCTGCAGTAACTATGTCAATCAGTCTCGCTGAGGGTCTTATTTTAATTATCCCATGCTCTGTTTTTCTAAGCATGATGTCACTTTTCAAGGAATAGCCTCTTCTCACAACATACTCAAATTATGTGAAATTAATTTGTCATCTTTGCCTCCCAGAAGCATCTGGCTTCATTTCTTCCAAGGCATATGTTTGTTCTTTTGGCAGTCCATGGCATTTCCAGAACTCTTCTCCACCACAACTCAAAAGCATCAACTTTTCTTCAGTAATCCTTATTCATTTCTCCATTCTCAGATATATCAAAACTGATTGAGTTTTCCTGTCCATGAACAGGGTGAATTTTCTCATTTCTTTAGGTCTTTTATTGTGTCTTTAAGAAATGTTCTATAGTTTTCTTTGTATATGTCTCTTGAATCTCTAGTTACGTTCACTCCCAAGTATCTCAATTTATGTTTGACTATTGTAAATGGTATTGCTTTCTTTATTTCTGTCTCTAAGTTCTCCTTTTAACTGTAGAGGAATTCTATTGATTTTTAGATTTGATCTTATATCCTGCCATTTTACTAAATTGGCCTTTTAACTCTAAAAGTTTTTTTTGTTGTTGTTGTTGAGTCATTGGGGTTTTCTGTGTACATTACCATATAATCTGCATATAGTGACAGTTTAACCATTTATTTTCCCATATGGATGCCTTTTATTTCCTTCTCTTGTCATGTTGCCCTAGTAAGCATTTCCAATACAATATTGAAAGAAGTAGTGACAGTGGGCATTTTTGCCTGCTCCTTGTTTGTAAGGAAAATTATTTTAGTCTTTCTCCATTGAGAATGAGGTTGGCACTTGGTTTTGCATATATACTTTTCACTATGTTGAGGAAATTCCCTTCTGTCCCATTTTACTGAGTGTCTTTATCAGGTTGTTGGATTTTGTCAAATCCCTTTTCTGCATCAATTGCAAAGATCATATGGTTCTTGTTATTTACTTTGTTAATATAGTGAATTATGTTGATTGTTTTTCTTATGTTGAAGCATCCCTGCATACCTGCTATGAATCCAACAGTCTACATGTTCAATGCAATCCCAATCCAGATACCAAATTCACTTTTCAAGGAGATTTAAAGGGAAATTATAAAACTTATTTGGAGAGGCAAGAGACCCCGTATAAGAAAAACACCTCTGAGAAACAAAAATGAGGTTGGAGGCATAGCATTCCCTAACCTCAAAATCTACTATACAGCAGTAGTAATCAAAACAGCTAGGTACTGGTACAATGACAGGCACATCAAGAAATGGAACAGAATTGAGAACCCAGAAATAGACCCAGCTAGTTATGATAAACTAATATTTGACAAAAAAATCAAAGCTATCAAAGGGGAAATGACAATCTCTTCAACAAATGGTGCTGGCAAAACTGGACTTCCAACTGTGGAAAGCTGAAACAGGATCCACATCGCACACCATACACAAAAATCAACTCAAGGTGGATCAGAGACCTGAGAGTAAAGCCAAGAACCATAATATACTTAAGAGACAAACTGGGATCAAGCTTAGAAGTGCTAGTTCAAGGTATTAAGAGACTTCCAAATACAACCAGAAATGCACAATCTAAAGAGGATAAAATTGATGCATGGGACCTTCTGAAGATTAAATCTCTATGCCCATCAAAAATTTTTCCAACAGGGTAGAAAGTAGACCCACAGACTGGGTACAAATATCATCTCAGACAAGAGTCTTATAACAAAAGTTAACAAAATACTCCTGGGCCTCCACAAGAAAAAGACTGATAAACCAATTATAAAATGGGCAAAAGAAATGGAAATAATTTTCACAGACGACGATATTCAGATGGCAAACAAGCACATGAAGAAATGCTTCAAATCACTGACAATCAGAGATTCAAATAAATACCACAATGAGGTACCATCTCACTCCAGTAAGAGTGGCAAAGTTTAACAGGGCAACAAGTAATAGATGGTGGAGAGGATGTGGCTAGAAAGAACTCTTATACATTGTAGGTGGGATTGTAAAATGGTGCAACCATTCTGGCAGGAAGTTTGGTGCTTCCTCAAAAATATGAACGTAGAAATTCCATATGATACAGCTATTTCACTACTAATATACCCTGAGAATATGAGAACTGAGGCACAAACTGAGATTTGTATACCAATGTTCATAGCAGCATTATTCGCCATTGTGAGAACATGGAAACAGCCTAAATGCCCAACCACAAATGAATGGATTGAGAAATTATGGTACGTCCACACAATGGAATCCTATGCAGCATACAGGAACAATAACTTTGTAAATTATTACCTAATTTGGGAGGGACAGGAAAGCATTGTGCTGAGTGAACTAACTCAGTCCCATAAGGATAAATATTGTATAAAACCATTATTGTAGAATGAGTATGAAGATCCAGGAGGGCTGAGAGAGGCTAGAAGCAGAGGGATTTGGAGGTGAAGGGGGAAGAGGAGATTACAATTTGATGGGTAGGGGGTGAGGGAAATGGAAAGAATGCGTTCAAGTTTGTATTCAAATTTTGTAAATAAACTAGTAGGGGAGGAAAAACTGACTGAGAAGAAAAGGTCATGGTCTTTCGGTCACTTGGGCAAAGCTCTCACCCAATGAAAGATAGTCATATGCTAATGTGTCATGTTGTACATAACTATGTACAAACTGAATTATGCAGTTTGACATAGGAAAGATGATTTCCATAGAACATACACCTACTGCAAAATCTGCTTTAAGACAGTGTGAGGCTTAATCCTGTATATTCATTATACTATCAGATAGTGGTTCCCATTTAATACTTATAGGCAGAAAAAGTACAAACATACCAAGAAGATATGCCATTTCTAGCCAATATCAATCATCAGTGTTCTAGCATGGAAATGTTCTAATGTGAATAACAACCCACCACATGTGTGGTTGATATACTTGATAGTGTCATAGTAAAGGGGCTGTGATTTAATCTGCTTTATTGGGTACTTGGCAGTGAAAACAGTTAGATTATGTTTGATGGATGGGAACACGTACTTTAAGGATCATATACAGTGAACATCTCTATCATTACTATTACTATTTTCATGAACAGATATGTCAAACTTGGAATAGCAGCTAAAGAAGTGAGAAAGACTGAAAAATTATAATTAATTGGTTCGTTAGTGTTATTTTCACACTTAGTTTCCCTGTTAAGTACAAATATGAAATACTATTCACAATATGAATGAAAAGTACTTATTTGCATGTTTTTTTTTTCCCCAAATCTCCTTTTCCTTAAACTTCTCATGACTGTTGCACACATCTGGGAACTAGTCAAATTATTTTGTACAAGGGGTTATACTGATCCAAGTCGGCTAACACCAGTTCATCTCAACTCACTAATGCCTGGAGTACAGATCTTTATTCATAGCAATTTAATTCTGATAACTTCTAATGTTCAATTCACAATTCAAACACCCCATAACGTAATAAGTGTTTGAAGCAATTTCTTCTGAATTTGAGTCTTAACACATAGTTGTTGTTGTTGTTGTTATGTGCCGTCGAGTCGCTTGCGACTCATAGCGAACCTATGAGTTGTTATGTACAACTTGACACATTGTTGTTGTTGTTATGTGCCTTCGAGTCGTTTCCGACTCATAGCGACCCTATGCACAACAGCCCTAAACCCTGCTCTATCCTGAGCCAACCGCACTGCCTCTGACACACCCATCTCGATTACCCCAGTCACCGAATGAATCCATCTCATAGAGGGTCTTCCCCTCCTGCGTTGTCCCTCAACCCTCCCAAGCATGATGTCCCTCTCCAAGGACCCGTCCCTCCTGGCAACATGTCCA
>NW_006399770.1:22378652-22386310 GCF_000299155.1 Elephantulus edwardii
TTTTTCTTTTGACCAGTGTCTCTTAAGTTTAGTTGTACTGTCTCCAAGGGAAGTTGACGTGTCCTGTAGAACTCTTGTGTAGATTATGTTTTCCTTTGTGTTTTCCTCTTCCCGCCGGTTTTTCCTGGGTACCTGGAAGACGCGTGGAAGACTCCTGGAAGACGCCTTCTTCTGCTGTTATCCGAGGTGACCTTGCCCAGTGCCGCCTTCTCCCTCCCTCTCTTGACACATTAGCATATGAATATCTTTCATATCAGATTCATATCAAAGCAGATTTTGCAGCAGGTGTATGTACTATGGAAATCATCTTTCCTATGTCAAACTGCGTAATTCAGAAATTGGCAGCTAACTAGTAATGGAACTGCCCTTTAAAGTACAGCTGATTTTTCAGTTCAGAAAGTTTTATTTTTATGAATATGTGATTCTACTAATATCATATTTGTCCTAAATCAACCTCTTTTATGGTGCAATATTTACGGTAGACAAAATACATCCTCAAAGAATCAGAGGTGAAGTAAAGAGAAATTCTAATTGCTATCACTTCTACTGAATCAGGTAAGGTTTAGTGAGGCTGTCCTTTCAGTTATCATGACTCTGTGACTAGAGATATAATTTCCCAATGAGAAAATTTTTACACCATGGAACACAGCAAGAGTGCTGCTAAACTTTAAGCTTGGTGTACTGTCCAAGTATCTTGTACTATTTATCTCAAGACACCAATTGTTAGTTCAAGGAATCCCAGCAAGATAGTGAGCAGTGAGAAATAGAGCTTCTGCTAAACAACTACAGCAGAGAAGAATACATTTGATACACTGTTGTGTCACTTAGTACTTCTCTGCCCAATTGTCATGGTTAAAGCTGTGGGTTGACTAAGGGCTTACATAACTCTGCAATGATGGTCAAGTTATTCCTTCAGCTACGTGGCCTAGAGAAGCAAAGATTATAGGTAAGGGTAAGAGGAATTTAAAAGAAAAAAGACTAGAACTTGATTATTATATGCATTAGTTATAATCATCAATCTGGCAGCAGCTGAAGATAGAACCTCTTTTTCATGTTCACAATTTTCCTATACAATGAGAATCAACAAAACCCAGAAACTTATCAGATAAGATAGACTTATTAAGTGGAATAAGTAGTCCAAGTGGTACAAAAGATACATACTATTAGATGCGGTCTTGTATTACTCATATCCATCAACTTTTACAATCCAGACACTCACCTCTGTCTCTGACACTTCACAGGCAATAACTACATTATTTTAATATGCAGCTTGTTTTGGGTGAATACATGCATCTTTATATTAATCATAATTCTACAAAATCTTCAGTAATCACTATTTGAATAATTAATTATTATATTAAAAATTAAATACTAGGTTTAGTGATATGGTTTACAGCCTTTAAATTACATTATATATCTTATTTTCATTTGGTAAACCAAAATTATATTTGTCCATTTCAAACATGATGTCCTTCTCCAAGGACTGGCCCCTCCTTGCAACACATCCTAAGTATGTCAGAGAAAGCTTCAGAATCCTTACCTCTAGGATAAGCCTGATTTCACTCTTTCTAGAATGAACTTGTTTGTTCTCCTAGTAGTCTATGGTATAATCAATCCTGTTCTCCAGCACCACAGCTCAAGGACATCATTTCTTCTTCTATCATTCCTAGTCATTGTCCAGATTTCTGATGCATAGCAAATAGTTGCAAAGACTATGACCTGGATCAGGTGCACCTAGTCTCCAAACTGACATCATTGATCTTCAGTACTTTGGAGAGGTCTGACAGGAGATTTTCTCAACACAATTTGTCTATTAATTTCCTGACTGCTGGTACCAAAAGTGTCTATTGTGGATCCAAGCAAACTGAAGCTGTTAACATTCACAATCTCTTAACCATCTGTCATGATTCTGCCAATCAGCTCTGTGGTGAGAATCTTTGTTTTCTTGATGCTAAGCTTCAATCTGAATAAAATAAAGGTCATGACAAACACTAGAGGATAAAAAGACCAAAATGGATGTGAGGCATAACTCCGAGTACTGCACTAGAACACCGAGAAACCATGATAAAGGGAAGAAATGATGAGGCAAAAGAACTGAACAGAAGATTTCAAAAGGCAGCTAGTATATATTAAGCAAAGTATTAGAATGCAATGTGCAAAGAGCAAGAGTCAAATAGAAAAATATATATATGTCTTGGAGAGGGTGCAGCTGGGGAGCTCTTTGGGGCATGTTGCTAAGGATAGACTATTCCTTGGAGAAGGACATGACATTGGGGAGGACGGAGGGTTGGTGAAGGAGAAGAAGACCCTAAAACAGGTGGATTGACATGGTTACTGCTACAACAGGCTCTTGTGTGTCAGGAAGTGTGAGGTTGGGGCAGGCTAGAAAAGGGTAAAGATCTTTTGTTCATTGGTTCGTTATGAGTCATACGACTTGATGCTTGACTCCATGGCACTTAACAAAAACTCACAAAAACGTAGGGTCATTATAGCAAGAATAGATGCTACGTTGCTGTTGTTATGTGCAGTCTGGTCGTCTTTGATTCATAGTGACCCTAAGTACAGCAGCCCTAAACCCTGCTCTATCCTGTATTTGACACATCTACCCCCGCTACCCTAGTTATTGAATCAATCCATCTTATTGAGAGTCTTCCTCTCTTTAACTGTCCCTCCACCCTTTCAAGCACAATGTTCCTCTCCAAGGACTGGTCCCTCCTTGTCACATGCCCAAAGTGTCAGATGAAGCTTCAGAATCCTTTACTCCAAGGAGCAACCTGGGGTCACCCTCTCTAGGATGACCTGTTTGTTCTTCTAGTACTCTAGGGTATGTTCAATACTACTTTCCAGCACCATAGCTCAAAGGCATCTATTTTCTCATCATCCCTAGTCATTGTCCAGCTTTCTTATGCATAGCAAGTAATTACAATGAAATGTGCAAGGAGCCAGAGTCAGAAAATCAAAAGGGCTGAACTCGCTTAGCATTCCTTAAGCTAAAGGAACTGAAGAGCAAATTCAAACCTCAAGTTACTATAATCAAGGATGTTTTAGGCAGAATATTAAATGATCCAGGAAGTCTTAAAAGAAAATGGAAAGAATATACTGAATCACTTGTAGCCAAAGAAATTGGCAGACACAGAAGAATTTCATGAAACAACATAGGAGCAAGAGCCTATGGTGATGAAGGAAGAAGTTTAAGCTGCTTTGAAGGGAGCAGCAAAAAAATAAGGCCCCAGAGATATTTCAGGGAAGAGATGCTGCCCTGGATGTGCTCACCAGGTTGTGCCAAGAAATCTGGAGAACAACCACTTGGCCAACTGACTGGAAGAGGTCTATATTTGTTCCCATTCCATAGAAGGGTGACCCAACAGAGTGTGGAAACTATAGAACAATATCATTGATTTCACATGAAAGAAAGATTCTACTGAAGCTTATCCAAAAACGACTGGAACAGCACCTCAGCAGAGAACTGCCAGAAGTCCAGGCCTGGTTTAGAAGGGGTTGTGGTACTAGTGATATTGTAGCTAATGTTAGATGGATCTTAGTTGAAAGCAGGGAATACAAGAGGAATGCATATCTGTGTTTTATTGATTATGCAAAGGCATTTGACTGTGTGGATCATAACAAACTGTGGCTGACTCTGAGAAGAACGGGAATCTCAGAACACTTGATTATGTTAATGCAAAACCTATACTTGGACCGAGAGGCAGTCATTAGAACAGAGCAAGGAAACACAGCATGGTCCAAAATTAGGAAGGTCATACACCAAAGATGTGTCCTGTCTCCATACCTTTTCAACCTGTATGCTAAACAGATTATCTGAGAGGCTGGGCTCTGTGAAGAGAAATGTGGCATCAGGAATGGTGGAGGATCTGTCAACAAGCTATATTATGCAGATGACACAACCCTGTTTACTGAAACTGAGAAGGACATGAAATGCTTGCTGCAGAGGGTAAAGGACTGCAGCCTTCAATATGGATTGAGGCTCAATGTCAAGAGGGCAAATTGAGATTGTTCATAGTTTCAGTTTGCTTGACTCCACAGTAAAGACTCTTGGCACCAGCAGCCAGGAAATTAAAAGATATATTGCAATGGGAAAGTCTGCTGTTAGGGACCTCTCAAAAGTATTGAAGAGCAATGATGTCTCTCTGGAGACTGAGGTGTGTCTGATACAGGCCATGATCTTTGCAATCACTTGCTATGTATCGGAAAGTTGGACAATGACTAAGAAGGATAGAAGACAAATTGATGCCTTTGAGCTATGGTGCTGAAGAAGACTACGGTCAATACCATGGACTGCCAAGAAAACTAACAGATTAATCCTGGAGAGGGTTAAATCGGGCTGCTCCCTGGAGGCAAGGGTTTTGAAGCTTCATGTGTCATACTTTGGCCATGTTGTAAGGAGGAACCATCCTTGGAGAGGGACATCATGACTTGGAGGGTGGAGGGACAGCGCAGGAAAGGAAGACCCTCTATGAGGTGGATTGATTCAGTGACTGGGGTAATCGGGATGGGTGTATCAGAGACAGTGCGATTGGCACAGGACAGAGCAGAGTTTAGGGCCATTGTATATAGGGTCGCTATGCGTCACAAGCGACTCAACGACACATAACAACAACAACAACAACATGCCCTGGGTCAGACACACTTAATCTCCAGACTGACGATCGTTGCTCTTCAGTACTTTGGAGGGCTCTCTTCTCTGACAACAGAATTTCCCAATGCAATTCATTTTTATTTACTTGGTTGCCTGTGCCAAAAGTGTTGATTGTGGAGCCAAAGAAACTAAAGCTGTTAACAATCACAATCTCTTCACCATTTATCATGATGTGGCCCCTGGTAAGAATGTTGTTTTCATGATGGTGAACTTCAATCCATATTGAAGGCTGTAGTCCTTGACCTTCTGCAGTGAGGACTTCAGGTCCTCTTCAGGTTCAGCAAGCAGGGTTGTGTCACCTGTATAACACATATTATTGATGAGTCTCCCCTCCAATCCTCATGCGACATTTCTCCGCATAGAGCCCAGACTCCTGGATCATCTGTTCTGCATACAGATGAAAAGGTATGGAGCTCAGATACATCTCTTCTGTGCACTCATCCCAATTCTGAACCAGTCCTTTCTCTGTTCTGAGGACTGCCTCCAGGTCCAAGTATAGGTTTCCCATAAGCATGACCAAGCGCTCTGGGATTCCCCTTCTCAGAGTTAGCCATAATTTGTTGTGATGCATCCCGTTAAATGCCTTTGCATAGTCAATGAAGCACAGAAAACATTCTTATGTTATTCTTTGCTTTCTAGTAAGATCTATCTGACATTGTTCCAATGTATCTAGTGCCACCAACTCTTCTAAGCCCAGCTTGTATTTCTGGTAGTTCTCAGTCATTTTTTGATAATCTTCAGCAGACTATTGCTAGTTTGTGGTATTAGTGATATTGGTCAATAATTTCCACACTCTGCTGGGTTACTTTAATTTTTTTATGGGAATAAATAGGGATCTCTTCTAGTCAGTTGGCCAAGTAGCTGTCCTCCAGATTTCTTGGCACAACTTGGTGAGTACATCCAGGACAGCATCTGTTTCTTGAAGTATATCATTCAGTATTCCATCAGTTCCTAGGGATTTATTTTTTTGGCAAGTCCTTCAGAGCACTTTGAACTTATTCCTTCATCATCATTGCCTCTTGATCATATGTCTTCAGAACAGAGCATGGAATTACTGTATAGTTCAAAATTAGGAAAGAAGTATGTCAGGAACACATCCTACCTCCATGCCTTTTCAATCTCTATGCAGAATAGATCATTAGGGAATTGGGGTTTTAGGAGAAGGAATGTGGCATCAGGATTGGAGGAAGACTCTTGAACAACATATGTTATGCAGATGACACATCCTTGCTTACTGAAACTGAAGAAGACCTGAAGTGCTTGCTGCAGAAAATTAAGTTCTGTACTTTGGACATGTTGTAAGGAGAGACAGATCATTGGAGAGGGACATCAAGCTTGGTAGGGTGGAGGAACAGCACAGGAGGGGAAGACCCTTTATGAGGTGGATTGATTCAGTGACTGGGGTAATCGGGATGGGTGTATCAGAGACAATGCTATTGGCACAGAATAGAGCAGGGTTTAGGGCTGTTGTACATAGGGTTGCTATGAGTCGCCAACGACTCAACGGCACATAACAACAACAACAACAGTCTTCAATATAGATTGAAGCTCAATATGAAGAAGACAAAGATTCTCAGCTCTGGGCCAATTAGCAGAATCATGATATATGGAGAAGAGATTGAGGTTGTTAACTGTTAAAGCTAGCTTGGCTGCACAATCAAAAGTCTTTTAACACCAGCAGTCAGGAAATTCAAAGACAAATTTCAGGAGAGGAAGATCCTGGATGAGGCAATGGGGGTTGGTGTGTTGAAATTAGTGAGACTGACTCAGGACAGAGCTGGCTTCATACCTGCTGTCCATGGAGTCACTATGGGTGAGTCGATAGAATGTAACAACAACAACAGATATATCACCTTATCTTCATTTTCTGCAAGCAAGGTTGTATCATACGTATAATGCAGATTACAGATGCGTTGTCCTCCAATTCTGATGCCATATTCTTTTTAGCATAGTCCAGATTCTTGAATTAATTGATCATCAGACAGGTTGAATATGTATCAAAAAAGGATACAAACCTCGAATATACCTTTCCTTATTTTAAACTATTCACTGTCCTCTTAATCTGTTTGTTGGATAGTGTCTTGCTCTAAATACCAGTTTCATATTAACACAATTAATTATTCTGGAATTTTCATTCTTCCAGGGTTTCCCACAATCCTTATGTCCTATGCAGTTCAATGCTTTTGAATAGCCAATATAAATATACATCTTTCTCCTCTTCTTTGAACCAAGGTCCTTCCATCATCGGAAACCAAATCTTTTTTATAATATTGTAATACAGCTACTAAAAAAATATAGCTGGAAATAAAGACAATTCAATTATTATTTGATCACTCCTTGGAGCCTTATTTATCTATGTATTTACTTGTTTATTATTTATTTGTCAATAACGTCAGTGCAGCCTGAATGTCTTTCTTTAGTACTACTGATTCTTGATCATGCTTTATTTCCTTAAATTGTTTAATGTCAATTAATTCCATTTGGTACTCACTCACAGATTCACTGTCTGCAAATTGGAATCAACTCAATTTGACCCTACATTGTGAACAGGCTACATGCCAAGGCTCTAACTTGCCCAAGAGAAAATTGTCCTTCTTTATCTTGACTAGCTGTTAGGGGATTTGAGCAGCCAGAAAGGACTGATCTTTGGGCTGGCAACACGAGTCCTTTTCTGATTATTCCACGCGAAGACTGCATCCCTTCATCAATTTAATGATTTTGCATCATTTAGGATTTTGCCCATAAATTTCTATGTTACTTTAACTCAAGGCTGTATGCAGTATTTGTCCGTTTGTGACTGGAATATTTCACTCAGCATAATGTCCCCTAGGAACTCAAGGCTTTGTTTTCTGTTGTTGCTGATAAAGCTTCGCCCCCATATTTTTTTATTAATTAATTTATTTATTTTTAATTGCAATGAACATGTACATACATTTTTTAATTCCATCCATTGATTGTTGCAGTTTTCTCCCTGACCATCCCCCCCTCCCCGTTCACTCCTCTC
>NW_006399770.1:22387783-22389344 GCF_000299155.1 Elephantulus edwardii
GCTTATTCGTGGCTTCTTTCCATTCCAAATGAAGCTGGAGATTGCCTTTTCCATCTCGTTGAAGAATGAAATTGGTATTTGTATTGGGATTGCATGGAACGTGTAAATTTTCAAGGCTTTATTTTTAGTTCAGCATTCTCAGCTAAAAGAAATGCTGATTTTTTTTTCTTTTGTTTTTCTAACTTTAAGTATTTGAACAGTTTGTTAAAATATTTTGCCCTTTCTTCTTGAACTGTAACATTTTATTTTAGAATTTATTAATCTAAGTAAAGTTCAAAATATTAATGAACAAATATTTCTCCAAAAAGTCATTTGATTTCAAATAAGAATAAAACCTTCAGACAAATTAAAATAAACAAAAAACACAATAAAATTGTTTAATTAAGTGATAGAATAAAACCAAATGAACAGGCAGCTGGGATACTGATCTCAGAAACACCATATGCATATTAATATTAAAAATTCAATTAAATTTTTCAAAGGTCATCATTCTCCAAATTGTATCTAGAATAGCAATCATATGGGAATTCAAGGTGTGAAGTAAATATTTCTTCAGATGAACTTTTTGCTTAAAATCTTGGGACCTAGAATTTCCGCTTAATTATACTGTTGTTTTTATTTCGTAATTATCTTATGTTTTAAAAAATATTTTTTATGTTTGTGTGTGTGTGTGTGTGTGTGTGTGTGTGTGTGTGTGTGCGCGCGCGCGCGCATGCCTTCAAATCAAATCTGACTGGTGCAGGAGGAGATTGCCCCTCCTTCTCTAGTTGAGCATCTGGTGAATTCAAATAGCATGTCTTTGGGATTGTTGTGCAGCTTCTTACCACTAGGCCACAAGAGATTTCAATTTTTAAATTATATTAAATGTTACAAATGTATCAAAATGATGTTCAGATACAGGTTGAAAATAGTTATTAGAATGATCCTATACATATCAGAAGAATGTCTATTTGTGCTTTATTGACTATGTGCAGTCATTTGACTCTGTGAATTATAATAAGTTGTGGCTGATATTGAGAATAGGAGTCTCAGAGCACTTAATTGTGCTTACGTGAATACTATATACCTGCACCAGGGGGCTGTTGTTTGAACAGAGCAGGGAAATACGACATGATTTAAAATTGAGAAGGGCATGTGTTATGGATGTATTCTCTTTCCATATCTAGTCAATCTATATGCTGAGCAAATTATTTGAGAGTGGACACTATGAAGAGTAGAGTGAGACCAGGATTGAAGGGAGACTCAACCTGTGTTATGCAGATGGTACAACCTTGCTTGCTGAAAGTGAGAAGGCACTTTTTGCAGAGGATTAAGAAATGCAGCCTTTGCAAAGCAACCATGAGATTTTATCTCACCCCATTAAGAATAGCAAAGTTTAACAGAACAGCAAACATCAAATGCTGGCGAGGTTGTGGAGAAACTGGAACCCTTATTCACTGTTGGTGGCAGTGTAAAATGGTTGGCTATGGAAGGCTGTATGGCGCTTTCTCAGAAAGCTGCAAATAGAAAAATACCATTTGACCCAGCAATCCCACTACTGGGAATTTGCCCTTAAGAATCC
>NW_006399770.1:22390029-22391330 GCF_000299155.1 Elephantulus edwardii
AAGAAAATAAAGATTCTTACTCCTGGACCGGTACTGTGCATCCTGATAGATAGAGAGATTGAAACTTTCAACAGCTTCATCTTGCTGGATCTACAATTAATATTCTTACCAGCAATCAGGAAATAATGACATGTACTGCACTGGGAAAATCTGCAGTTAGGGACCTCTCCAAATTATTGGGGAGTAGTGATGTCATTTTGAGGACTAAGGTGTATCTGATTCAGGCCATAGTCTTTCTGATTACTTACTATGTATCTGAGAACTAGACAATGAATAAGGATGATAGCTGAAGAATTGACACCTCCTAGCTGTGATGTTGGAGAATAGCACTGAACATTCCATGAATGACCAAGAGGAAAAACAAATATGTCTTAGAGAGGGTGCAGCTGGAGTGCTCTTTAGAGGCAAGAATGATGAGACTTTTCCTCACATATTTTGGGCGTGTTGATTAGAGAGGCTAATCCTTGGAGAAGCACATGATGCTGGAAAGGGTGGAGGGTTGATAAAAGAGAGGAAGACCCTCAAGCAAGTGGGTTGACATGGTGACTGCTGCAGTGGGCTCTTGTGTATCAGAAAGTATAAAGATGGTGCAGGATAGAGCAGAGTTCAAATCTTTCATTCATAGGGTCACTAAGAGTTATATTCACCTAGACGGCACCAAACAACAATACATACCTATGATGTATCTATGACTCCTTTCAGATTTAATAGCAGTTAAGCTCTTGGCTGATAAGTAAAAAAGGTGGCCCATTCAAAGTAACCCAGTGACTCTAGAATAGAAAGCATGCCAATCTGTTTCCATAAAAGCTAGTTTGAAGCCTTGTAGGGCAATCTACACTGTCACTTATTTCACTATGAGTAAGAAGGTATTCACCCACACTTAATAATAGCAGCTGTGTCATCTACATTGCAGGCAATAAAGTTCATTCCAAGGAAAAGTATAAAACTAATACAGTTGTTGTTGTTGTTGTTGTTGTTGTTGTTGTGTGCCATCGTTAGGTAAAATAAATGTTAAAACAAGACATTCGCATGCTTACCCATTCAAGTTTAAATTTCCAATTAAATTATCCCAGAAGTATTAAAAGAAGATGGAAAGAGTATACAGAGTCATTGTACCAAAAAGAATTGGGGGGTGGGCACAGAAGAATTTAATGAAACAAAGTATAAGCAAGCATCTGTGGTGATAAAGGAAGAATTCAAGGTACTCTGAAAGAATTGACAAAAAACAAGGACCCAGGGATTGATAGCATACTGATTGACATATTTCAACAAACAGACAGTGCCCTGGATGTGCTCATTAA
>NW_006399770.1:22391475-22393833 GCF_000299155.1 Elephantulus edwardii
AGAGATATTATAGCTAACGTCAGATGGACCTTAGCTGAAAGTAGAGAGTACCAGTGGAATGTCTGTGTTTCATTGACTATGCAAAGATATTTGACTTTGTGGATCACAACAAATTGCAGCTGACTCCGAGAAGAATAGGAATCTCAGAACTTGATTGGCTTATGGTAAACTTATATTTGGACCAGGAGGCAGTCGTCAGAACAGAGAGAGGAAATATCACATGGTTCATAATTGGGAAGGGTGGGCATCAAGGATGTGTCCTATCTCCTTCTAGCTTTTCAATCTGTATGTGGAACAGATTATCTGGGAGGTCTGGCTCTATGAATAAAAGTGTGACATCATGATTGGAGTTAGACTCATCAACAATCTGTGTTATGCCAGTTACACAACCCTGCTTGCTGAAAATGAAGAGGACTTCAAGTGCTTGCTTCAGAAGGTCTTGAAATGCAGCCTTCAATATGGATTAAAGCTCAACATCAAGTAAACAAAGATTCTCACCACTGGGCCAACTGGAAGCATTATGATGGATGGTGAAGAGATAGGGGTTATTGATAGATTCCGTTTGCTTGGCTCTACAATCAACACTTTTTCAAACCGGCAGCCAGGAAATTAAAAGATGAATTGCATTGGGAAAGTCTATTTTCAGAGACCTCTCCAAAGTACTGAAGAGCAACTATGTCAGTCTGGAGACTAAGGTGCACCTAATACAGGCCATGGTCTTCGCAATTACTTGCTATACATAAGAGAGTTGGACAATGACTAGGGATGATAGTAGGAGAATTGATGTCTTTGAGCTATGGTGATGGAGAAGAGTATTGAATATACAATGGACTGCTAGGAGAACAAACAAGTTTGTCCTGGAGAGGGTGAAGCCAGATTACTCCTTGGAGGCAAGGATTGTGAAACTTCATCTGACATACTTTAGACATGTTGCAAGGAGGATCCAGTCCTTGGACAGGGATGTCATACTTGGGAGGAGGGAGGGGCAGTGTAAGAGAGGAAGACACTCAATGAGGTGGATTGATTCAGTAACTGAAGCAATGGAGATAGATGTGTCAGAGACAATTAGATTGGCAAAGTATAGAGCAGGGTTTATGGCTGTTGTAAACAGGGTTGTTATGAGTCCCAAGCAACTCGCCAACACATAACAACAAGAAGAACAGAATTATACTTAATTTTAGTTTATTTTATCCTTATATATTAGTTACAAAGCCAGTGAGAAAATTAATGGCAACCTTTTTTACCTTTTATTTTCAAGTAATTTTTAATTTATTGTTCATAATTTACAAAGTTACTTGCCATTTGTGACTGTTAACTCAGATCCTCTTTTATGGTAACTCCATGCTGCAAAATAACATACTATTGAGGTTCGTATGATTTTCATCGACTGATTTTCATCAGGAGGACACTTGGCCTCTCTTCCCAATTTTATCAATCTAGGAGCATCACTGAGACCTGTACAGGAACAGACATGCTTCTACTAGCATTTTGTTCATTTTTTTGTTTTGTGTTTATCTTTTTTTTTTCCTGTAGAATGCCTTAGACTTTCAATATTTTGTTGCCAAAAACAGAATATGTTGTATGAATTTCCTTCTGATATATATTTTTATTGAGATACTTTTATGAAATGTTGGGCTGTACTTGATATAGTTTTCCCCAAGAATTTACTAGGGTATATCATAATATTTGAATGTACAGGTACCTATATTTAGGCTGACAAATTATTTTTCAGAGTAAACTAACTGCTGTAGAATTGAGACTCCTAGTCACCCTCCTTGAGTTTCCCAGGCTGCCACTCTAAACAAGAGGAGATGACCCATCTTTTACCCAAGAAGCTACTGGTGGATTCAAACTTTTGATTGATTGATTACTGAGTATCCCAATTACACTGTGCCTCAGGAACAGTAGCAGCATACATTCTATTTCCCCCTCAGTTCTTATCCTAGCAGTATTCTTTACTCTTTTGTACATACAACTTTATGAAGTGATGGTTGATCATTTGTATATGTAAGTTGTTGTTGTTGTTATGTGCCCTCGAGTCATTTCCAACTCATAGTGACCCTATGCACAACAGCCCTAAACCCTGCTCTTTCCTGCGCCAAACGCACCGCCTCTGACACACCCATCCCGATTACCCCAGTCACCAAATCAATCCATCTCATAAAGGGTCTTCCTCTCCTGCGCTGTCCCTCCACACTCCCAAGCATGATGTCCCTCTCCAAGGTCCCATCCCTCCTTGCAACATGTCCAAGGTATGTCATACGAAGGCCCAGAATCCTTGCCTCCAAGGAGTAGCTTGGTTTAATCCTCTCCAAGATAAATCTGTTTGTTTTCCTGGCAGTCCAGGGTACATTCAGT
>NW_006399770.1:22396451-22397845 GCF_000299155.1 Elephantulus edwardii
CTGGTAGGTATCTTTCTGATTGTGTGTGTGTGTGTGTGTGTGTGTGTGTGTGTGTGTGTGTGTACATGTGTGTATAGAGAGAGAGTTTCAAAGAAAATGTGCAATTTCAGTGGTTTACAAAGATGCCAAAGGTAGCAGGACTTTGAAAGAAATTGTGAAAGTTCAGTGGTTTCTAAAGATCCCAAAGGTTTCAAATTTTGGTCTTTATAAAATAGTGACTTTTTTTTTAGCTGATTCTACTCACTATAATATGCTGACCTCTACCTCACTCACTTGGGTTGGTGTTAGCTAGAGTGTTCTCTCTCTTTCTTTTTATCTCTCTCTCTCCCTTCCTCTTTCTCTCTGTCCTTTCATTCTTTATTCTTAGACTTAAGATTAGTTCAATATATGACCATATACCAATAGTTGTTTAAATAATATAATAAATTTTAAGCTTATCTAATTTTATTTGTCTGTTGTAAAATTAGAAATAATGCTCTGTATTCTATATCTGGAAAAGGAAGCTAAAGGCAAAAAAATGGTAATTTTAAATAATAAATACTTATTTTGCTTCTTCCATTGTGCATTATCTAAATTATAGATGGAATTTGAATCAAGGCACTGAGTGCAAACACAAAAATATTTCATCAAATTGTACCATCACTTACTTACTTCTGGGAAAATAGGAAATCAGAATTGCTTATGTTATCAGTTGTCAACAAGTCAATTATGACTCATAGTTCAGAATTAAAATTAGACAAGCTACAGCTAAAACAATAAAATCATAACTCATTGCAATTAATGTAGAACTGAGACATAGCTCACCCTCTATTGTACTCCCTGGCCTTAAATTGGACTGGAGGAGACTGGTCATCTTTCTCCCATGGAAACTCTGGTAGATTTGAAAAATAAAACAAAAGTTATGCTGGGTTTGCAGCACAACTTCCTATAGACTATGTCTCTAGAGCTACCTCAAAAAGATAAGGTTAATATACTTATAGTAGGAATATGAGAAATATTGATCGTACTCTAGTAATAATGAAAGGACTATATAACATGCTGTGATTTTTAGTAACTCTGTGCTTAAAGCAATCAGTTATTAATCAAAAGATTGGCAGTTTAGCCACTTCCCGGAAGAAAGACATGTTACTCTACTTCTGTAAAAATGTTGTAGCCTTAGAAATCCTATAGGTCAATTTGTTCTCTACTACGGAGTTCTATGAGTCAGAGCAGATTCCACCACAGTGACTATGATCTAGACTATATGTTGTTTTTGTTGTTATGTGTCATCGAGTCACTTGCAACTCAGATGGACGCTATGCTCTGTTCTGTGCCAATCGCAGTGTCTCTGATCCATCCAGCCCAATTGCCCCAGTCACTGACTCAATCACCTCATAGAGGGACTTCCCTTCCTG
>NW_006399770.1:22398327-22400948 GCF_000299155.1 Elephantulus edwardii
TTGAGCCTCAAACCATATTGAAGGCTGCAGCCTTTTACCCTCTGCAGCAAGCAGTTCAGGTCCTCCTCAGTTTCAGCAAGCAAGGTTGTGTCATCTGCATAACATAGATTGTTGATATATATTCCACAATCCTGACACCACATTTCTCCCAGCCCCACCTCCCAGATAATCTGTTCAGCATACAGGTTGAAAAGGTATGGAGAGAGGACACATCCCTGGTGTATGCCCTTTCCAATTTTGAACCATGCAGTGTTTCCTTGCCCTGTTATGACAACTGTCTTTTGATCCAAGTATAGATTTTGCATTAGCACAATCAAGTGTTCTGGGATTCCCATTCTTCTTAGAGTCAGACACAGTTTGTTATGATCCACGCAGTCCATTGCCTTTGCATAATCAATGAAACACAGATATACATTCCTCTGGTATTCCCTGCTTTCATCTAAGATCCATCTAACATCAGCTACAATATCCCTAGTACTACGACCATTTCTAAACCCAGCCTAGACTTCTGGCAGTTCTCTGCTGATGTGCTGTTCCAGTCATTTTTGGATAATCTTCAGTAGAATCTTGCTTGCATGTGAAATCATTGAGATTGTTCTATAGTTTCCACACTCTGTTAGGCCACCCTTCTTTGGAATGGGAACAAATATCGATCTTCTAGTCAGTTGGCCAAGTGGTTGTTCTCCAGATTTCTTGGTACAACGTGGTAGACTATATACATATGGAAAGTATTTATGCAGTCATCTGAGATATCTTAATTTTATTCTAAATTTAAATAATGTTAATTAGATAGAAAAAAGCGATGCAAGTTTGATCAATAATAATATCTTAAGGTTCTCCTCGATTTACAATTTTAATTGCTTCTAGTAGACAAAATCCCTGGTCATAGAAATTGCAAAATAATCATGCTTAACTTTTAAAAACTAAGTATATTATAAGATAAAATCATTTTACTCAAAAGAAAAAGTCCAAATGAAACAAACCAAACACTAAAATAATGTTTATGTCAGGTGAAATAAGGAGCATCACGGTGAATATCTTGCAGAACGTTATATAAATACACAGGGAACATTATTCTGGGAACATGTTAGTTTCCCTATTATCAATTCTTTTAATATATTTTAATTAATGGTAAAGAAACCAATAAAACACTGAATATCCATGCTTTTACTTTATTAATATCACATAATTAAGTTGAACATTTCAATTACCATAACTTTTGTTACTGAATTCTAAAAACAGCTTACACCTTTGGCTGCAAAAGTGAAGCCTCTGTTAACTTGGAGCATTTATATTACACCTTTTCAATACAAAGTTCAAGGAACTAATAAATATGGGATAAATATCGGAGATAAAATTGGAATCAGAGAATTAATGATATAATTGTTGAGAAGTTAAAAACATAATTGGAATATACTCATTAAGAGTTATTTAAGTGATTTATAATATATTTTCTATTCATAGAAAATAAAAAAATGGGATATGAAAGTGTAAGATTTTTCAACGCTTGTGGTTTATAAAAATATGTATAAAGTATTGATAGGTTCTTGACTCAGGGAGGATAAACTGCTATCTGTGGTCAGAGGAATGCTTCCTTAAAATAAATAAGACTTTAGACAAGTAAATTGCTTAAGGTGGAGTTCCACATGCAGCACAGATAAACAGATAATATATGCCAAGAAGTGAATTATGTTACTAACTCCAAAAGTAAGAATGGAGGATGACAGATAAGTTATCCTCTAGTCCTGACCCACACAGAGATGAAAATTTCTGGCTTATTTTGTATAGTAAGGCCTCTAATATACTCTACTGGTATCAAATATTTCTTGACATTTCTTCAACCCAAAACCAACTGATGTAGAATTGATTTTGACTCACAGAGGCTTCTCTTAAGTTTCTGAGGCTGTAATTTTTGTTATCATTACTTTAACCAGAATAAGGCTGCCCATATTTTTCCAGAGGAGTGAGTGGCTACTGTATTTGAGTTGCTGATTTTTATTTAGGCAACACAATGTACAATGTAAAATTCCATAAGATCTTCTTCTATTTTTATGTTATTTTTTCTATTTATTTAACACACATCAATAGTAACATAGCTTTTATTATTCATAAATGCATATTTCAGGCTGATAGTGTATTACCATATAATTATGAAATGATTGACAAGTGTTAATTAACAATGCAAAGATAGACAGAATAATGATCTCATTATTGGAAAGAAATCCATGCCCAAATAGAACAAGAGAACACTGCATAGTTTAAAATCAGGAGATGTGTATGTCAGAGTTTAATCCTTGCTCCATTAACTACTCAATTTTTATGCCATCAAATAATTCAAGAAATGATATAACATTAAGAAGAATGTGCAATCAGGAGAAAAGAAAGGCTCATCAAAAACCTACATTATGCAGAAATCATTTTGCTTGCAGAAAATAAAGATAAGTAGAAACACCAGTTGCACACAGTGAGCAATATGCATTACATCTCAGAACTGAGAAAACAAAAATCTCCATAACTGGACCAATCATAATAGATGGAAGAAAGATTGATGTTGTTGTTGTTATGTGTTGTCGAGCCACTTGCAACTCATAGCAACCCTATGTACAACAGTTCTAAACTCT
>NW_006399770.1:22405168-22406940 GCF_000299155.1 Elephantulus edwardii
ATGTAGCCATCGCTCTAGACTCCTGTCATGACAGAAATACCTAATCACATATCTCTTTTAAACCGTTTTCTCCCTTCTCTGTTTCAGAGCAGCATACATTATTGAACCCATCTTACTCAGTATCTCCCCAACCCCAAGGTCAGTCCCATTCTACTCAATACTCTTCTCCAATACTACAATTCATAGGTATCAATTCTTTCATCTTTATTTATTGTCTAGGTCACAGTCACATATCAAGTGATCTGAGAAATCATGTCCTGAATTAGGTGCACCTTAGTCTTCAAACCGAAATCATTGCTCCTCAGTATTTTGGAGAGATCCTTGACAACACACTTGCCCAAAGTAATATATCACCTGATTTTCTGACTGCTGGTACTGAGCATGTTGATTGTGGATTCAAGATAAAATCAGTGACAGTTTCAGTCTTTTCTCAGTTTATCATGATGTTATCTATTGGCCCAGTTATAAATTGTTTTCTTGATGTTGTGATATAGTTCATATTGAAGGCTGTATTCTTTGATATAAGGCTGTACTCATTTATTTTCTTGATGTCCCAAAGTGTTTTGTTGATGCTGAGATGCAGTCAATAGTGAAGGATGTATTCTTTACTATTCTGCAGCAAGTGCTCTTCCACATTTTCAGCAAGCAATTTTGTGTTATCTGCATAGCACAGGTTGTTGATGACTCTTCTTCCTAAACTGAGGCCACACAGTTCTTCACAGGATTAGGCTTCATTACTTATTTTATCAGCATACAGATTGAGTAGATACGGAGAGAAAAAATAATACCACACTGGCATACTGTGTAGAATAGCAAATTATCAGAAGTCCCATGTATTTTTCAGTCACGCGAAATAAAAGCAAGTGTGGTTATATAAATATATCTAGAACTTAGTTTGCAAAAAAATAAATATTTTGTTGTTTGCTTATAAAAATATTTTCAGTCATGGACAATCTTGGAGAAAGCTAGGTTGTGACTTATTAGAAAAGGCCATAGACTTAATAGAACCAAAGTGAACTGATTGATATTTCATGCAATTTTAATTATAAAATAAGAAGAAATATTCACCTCATGTTCTAGTATTTGTTCTTCAAGAAACAAAGAATAAATAAATAAAAGGGAATATTAACAAGAATATCTGGCAGCACACTCACCAAAAAAAAAGAGAAATGTGGTAGGTGAATAAAGTCACATTTGTAGTTTAAATATGCTGAAAAATATAGAAACAAGAAATATTTCAATATTGAGAGAAAAAAAATGTAAAATATTACAACTATCATAAGCTCTTTTTATTGCCAGAGATAAAAAAGTTCTTTCATTTGCTGAAATTGTTCTAATCCAAATAGAGAGAAGTGTAGGGAGATACTAAGGAAAACAAGTGGCAAATAAAAAAAAATATAGAAAATAAAGAAATGATTTCGATATTTTGGGGAGAATGTCTTTTGCTGCACAAATAGAAAGTATTCCTATTGTTGCAGTGGCTATTCTTATAGAAATAAATCCAGGGAATAAAGCAAACAAACAAACAAACAAAAACCCAAACATAAGCGCAGTTCACTGTAGATAGAACATGGATTACTTTTTGTTTTTATTATGTACCTTTGAGCCAGGACTGGCTCATAGCTGACATTAAAATGGGTTATTCACAAACAAAAAAATCACGTATCAGGATATTGTCCGTATTTTTCCTGCAGAACAGTGAATAGCTCACCCACTAGCCTTTGGGTTAACAATGCAGCTCTTAACCACTAGGTCACCAAAGATCTGAAGGA
>NW_006399770.1:22407040-22410873 GCF_000299155.1 Elephantulus edwardii
ATATATATACACATATATGTATAAATATGTATATATGTGTATGTATGTGTGTGTAAATAAATAAATAAATAAAATTTTTATAATTTTGCCAATAGCCCTTCTACTTTCATCCAGACACAAATTTGTTAGGCAAATCAAAAGTAATCTTCTCGAAGACTTCAAACTTCAAATACGTTGTGGACAATATTCATCATCATAATCTGTGCAATAAAAATTATAGCAAGGTGCTTTTTAAAGAAGAAGATTCTATAAGGTTATCTACTGTATAATTTGTAAGATGAAATACTTTGAAATGTTCCTTTAAATCTACAGTTTGGGGGAGCTCTGATGGCCTAGTGGCAAGAAGCGGCAACTACAATCCCAGAGGTGCACTGTTTGAATCCACCAGATGCTCTGCCGGGGAAGGAGGGGCAATCTCCTCCTATACCAGTAGGATCTGATTTGACAGTACACGCACACAAAAATAGAAAAAAATCTATAGTTTGTAGATATTAATGATATTTTATATGGACTTGCTTTTGTGTGCTTGAAATCAATGGTAGAAATGCTCACTAGAGTTATTTATTTGTATTTTTCAGAAATAATTGCCCAAGTAGAAATGATTTATAGTATTGTTATTGCATAAATCTCTGAGTTTATTATGAATTTAGAGAGTGAGTGAATCAGTAAATCAAGATACAAAAGGGTACCTCTGGATAAATTAATATTATACAATTTTTTCCAAAAGTATGGATCTTAGATAACTCTTTTATAAATAGAATTCATTTCTGTTTTACCTAATAAAAATAAATTAGAAAGGTATAGCTTGGATTTAATTAGTCACTTTTACTTCTTTCAAACTTTAATAAAAATTATTATATATTTATCTGTTATGAATTAATTAAATCTGACTTAACAGTAAAAATTCCATAGTTTGGTTGTTAAAAGACCCCATGGAATTGGTTCTAACTCATAACAACTCTTTACAACAGCATATTTCCCAATCTGAGTCCTCCTGACCTACATTGACATATTTTAATCCACTGTTGCACCCACTGTGCCAATTCTTCTTACTGAGAGTGTTTATTGTTTTATTTCTCCATTTTATCAAAACTGATGACATTCTCCTGGTCCATACTGATAACACGTCCAATGTATGTGAGATGAAGTACCTTTGCTTCTGAGGAGCATTTTGACTATACTTCTTCCAAGCTAGAGAAGGATTAAAAACTAAAACTCTGAAGCTTATTGGCAGGGTTTTGAAAGGGTTATTAAAAATAGGATGAAAATACTTAGAGACTAATTTACTTTTATTAGATTTTTTAAAAATTAAATTTTCATGTTACTATGTAATCTTTCCAAAGCATGCACTGTAGACCCATTCTGCACACAAGCTGCTTAAGCTGGCCGCCATGATCTCTGATCTCCTGCCAATCCAGAAGACATTAAGTGTCAGGAGAAAAGGTGCATGAGAAACAGCTTGAGTGAGAGTGCCTGGTCTCACACTACTCGGCCACTTGATACATGAAGGAGGACAGTTGGTGACAAGGGAGTACATCAAGGCTCGATTCTTACAGGGCTGCAGGGCAGAGGAAAGAGAGGCTCAAGGACTTTAGGAAAAGCAACTTTCACAGACATAATAGAAATAATGTACTACTTATCAAGAAAACTTCACATATATTTGAGAAAGCAGCAGGTAACTTCAAATACTGTGAAAAAAAACCAAGTTAAGCCTTCTTCAAAAAAATCAGAGAAAAATGCAGACCTCATGAATACTTCAGGGTCAAGAAGACAAATGATATGTGTTGTTATGGAGACATTTGAACAGCTGTAAATTAAAGTAAAATGATATAAGAAACAATGGAAGCCCAAAATAAAGGAACTAACCTAAATGTAGAGACCAGAAGAAATATGTTGAAGAAGCTTTAAAATGCTGTGGAAGAAGGTGCAAATGATGGAATAATCAATGGACACTGATAAGAAAGCAAACATACCGGAGAAACAGAGCCAGAAGAAATATATTGATGAAAAAGAACTTGAAAAAATATGTAAGAAAATGCAAAAGATAGAAGTAAAAATTGAAATGATATAGGTGAAGACGTACAAGAACTTGAAAAATCACAAGACAGTGAGTGTACAGCCAGCACAGTACTGGAAATAAAATAAATGCTTGAAAACACAATTGGTAATAGTAAGACCAAAATAGTGGAAGTGCCCAGCATGCTTGAAGGAAAATATTGTAGAACAGAAGAGATGAAGCATAGAGTCAGTGAGCTAGAAGACAAGAACCTCAATGGAAACATATAAAAATAAAAATCAGATATGAGACTTAAATAAAATGAATACAATATTATAATCATGTGGGTTTCCATCAAAAGAAATAGCATACATATGATTGGAAGCCCAAAACATGAGAAAGGTAGGGAAACCACTGAGACAGTTGTGGAACAGGTTCTAGAAGAAAACTTTCCAAGTATTATTAAGACTGAGGAAATTTACATTTAGAAAGTTCAGAGAACATCTTAAAAAGGAAACCCTCAACATATATCATGGTCAAATTCTCCAAAATAAAAGATAAGGATAGAATACTGTAAACAGCACAAGAAAAACAGAGTCACCTTCAAAGGAAAAACACCTGATTAAGTTCTGATTTTTCAGCAGAATCCATGTAAGCAAGACGACAATGGGATGAGATATGTAGAAAGTTGAAAGAAAACAATTGCCAATGAGGATCCTGTACCCAGCAAAGTTCTCCATCAAATATGAAGGAGAAACCACATCCTTTGCAGAAAAGAAGGAACCTAAGAAAGCTTTGAAAAGAAGACCAAAACTACAAGATCTTTTATTATTATTATTTTTTATTTCAATGAACATTTAAAGAGACTTTGGATTTCCATTCATTCACTGTTGCACTTTTCTCCCCATCCATCCCACCCCACCCCCATTTCGCTCTTCTCTTTGAAAAGTAGCAGAAATATTCCTTCATTGGTATACAATCCACCCGCACCACCCCACCTCCACCCCGAGTATACTCCACTCTGCAAATTTCATTCCAGACTTATGATAATGATAATGCCCTAAAATATATTGCTTTTAAACTGTTCTCTCCCTCATGGGTTTCAATGCAGTATACATAATTCATCCAGTTTTTCTCATTCTTACCCTGACATTGATGTCAGTCCCATTCTACAGCAGTGGCACTATGCAGTGTTTCTCCTTTGGTGACTGAGACATTTAACTTAGCATAATGTCCTCCAGGGTCACCCATTTTGAATATATTGCATGAGTTCCTTGTTTTTCAATGCTGCGTACTATTCCGTTGGGTGAATATTCCACAGCTTCTCTATCCATTAGTTTGTTGCTAGGCACTTATGTTGTTTCCAACTCCTTGTTATTTTGAACAAAGCCGCAATAAACATGGGTATTAATATATCTGCTTGGATGTTGGTTATGGTCTCTTTAGGGTATATTCCCAGTAGTAGAATTGCTGGGTCAAATGGAATCTCTATTTGCAACTTTTTGAGAAAGCGCCACACCGCTTTCCATAGTGGTTACACCATTTTACACGTCCACCAAGAGTGAATAAGAGTTCCAGTTTCTCCACAGCCTCGCCAGCATTTGTTTCTTGCTGTTTTGTTAAATTTTGCTAGACTTACTGGGATGAGATGATATCTCATAGTGGTCTTGATTTGCATCTCTCTTAGGGTTGGGGATTTTGAGCATTTCTTCATGTGTTTGTTAGCCATCTGAATGTCGTCTTCGGTGAAGTGCCTGTTCATATCCTGTGCCCATGTTTCAATTGGATTATTTACCTTTATCTTGTGGTGCTCAAGTATTTTATAAATTCTAGATAT
>NW_006399770.1:22412994-22413536 GCF_000299155.1 Elephantulus edwardii
AAAAACAATCTAATTCCACAGCCTCTAGAAGAAAGGAAATTATAAGGACAAGAGCTGAAATCAATGAGATAGAAAACAAAACAGAAATTGAAACCATCAATAAAACCAGAAGCTGGTTTTTGAAAGGGTTTTTCAAAACCATTGGCAAACTTAACAAAAGAAAAGAAGGAGAAGACACTAAAGCTGATTAATTACTTATAGAGATGATATCACAAAAGAATCAGAGGAAATTAAATCTATAATACCAGAATATTATGAAAAGCTATATTATGATAAATTTGAAAACTTAGAGGAAATAGACAAATTCCTTGAAACTCATGCTCTACCCAGATTGATACAATTTGACATAGAATACTTGAACAGACCCATCACAAAAGAAGAAATTGAGCAAGTCATAACAAAACTCTACCACATAGAAAATCTGGAACCAGATGGCTTCACAGATAAATTCTAAAAACATTCAAAGAAGATTATTCACCAGTTCTACTTAGAGTATTAAAAAAAGAAATAGGAAAAATAAAAGGACCACTCCAAGAGACATT
>NW_006399770.1:22414461-22415439 GCF_000299155.1 Elephantulus edwardii
GATAGTAACCAAAACAGCATGGTACTGAGCAAAGGCAGTCACATAGACCAGTGGAACAGAATTGAGAACCCAGAAAGGGACCCAGCTATCTGTGGTCAACTGATACTTGACAAAGCAATAAAACCTGCCAAATGCATAAACGACAATCCCTCAACAAATAGTGCTGGCAAAACTGGACTGCTACTTGGAGAAAGCTGAAACAGGATCTCACACCATAAACAATAATCACTTCAAGCTGGGTCAGAGCCCTGGTAGGAAACCCAAAACCATAAAGTTCATAAGAGATATACTCAGACCAAGCTTAGAAGGTTTAGCCTATGATATAAAGAGACTGCCAAAAATAGCCAAAAGCACACAATTTAGAGAAGATAAAATTGATCATGAGACTTACTAAAGATTAAATCTCTGGACTTATCAAAAGCTTTTTCCAACAAGGTGAAAACAAAGCCTACTGACTGGAAATAAACATTTGGCAATAGTCTTTCAGACAAGGGTCTCATAACAAAAGCTTATAGAATACTCCTCAGCCTCCAGGAGAAAAAGATTGATAATCCGATTACAAAATGGGCAAAAGACATGGAAAGATTTTTCACAGAGGAAAACATTCAGATGGCCAACAGACATATGAAGAAATGCTCAAAAATCACTATAGAGAAATTAGAATTAAAACCACAATAATATTCCATCTCTCCCCAGCAGCAGTGGCTTAGTTAAGTAGGACAGCAAACAATAAATGTTGGAAAGGATGTGGAGAGGTGGAACCTCTCACATGTAGTTGGTGTGACACAGGATTTGTACACCAATGTTCATAACCACTTTATTCACCATCAGAAGAACATAGAAACGGCCAAAATGTTCAACTACAATTGAATAGATTGAGAAATTGTGTTATATTCACACAATGGAATACTATTTTGCACTTAGGAGCAAGGATTTTGAAAAATAGTATATAACTTGGGAGAGGCTGGGGAGCATTGC
>NW_006399770.1:22416796-22417683 GCF_000299155.1 Elephantulus edwardii
TGCTCATCTAAAATCTATACATAGACCAAGAGGCTATTGTCTCAACTGAACAAGAGAAATCTACATGGTTTGAAATCTAGAATACTGTGCTTCAAGTTTGTATGTTTCTTCTATACCTGTTCAGCATGTATGCTGAGAAAATCAAAGTTCAGATCTTTTGTTCAATGTCACTGAGTAGTAGTGCACACAGCATCGAACAATAATAACTACATTCCATGAAGTCCAGTGATTTTTAAAACAGATCAAAAAACTTGCTGCCCTTGTGTTAGTTCTGACTGATAATATCCTTCCATTTCATTTTTGAAGCTGTAAATTACACATGCTATCATTCATCTTTTTTCTTGTGGAGCTGCTGGTTGACATTTATTCTTTTGGATACCAGCATAACTTGCTATGCACTTGCCACAAGAGCTTCCTTTTTAAGTAGTAGGCATTTTATATTACACAAGCACTCCTTCCTTCCAGGGTGTATGTAACACTGAAATCATGATTGCTTTTAAATTCATGGGTGAGAAAATAGTTATATCTTCATGGAAGATTTTGTTTCCTTTATAGATCCAGAATGATATTACCACCTTTTCGTGATAGAAGATGAATTCAAAAGCCTTGAGAAACAAAGAATAAAAATTTTAAAAAACCGCTGAAATGATGAGGTATAATTTTGGCTTCCTGGGAAGCAAAACGTTGCTATAGTAAATACAATGAGAACAGTAAGTTAGAAGGTATTTCAGATACAGTATAATTATTTATGACACTGGATATTTGAGGGTAGTTCTTCTTACATTGGCTAGATTCTGAAAAATCAAACCTGTTATGTATGGAAGACATATTGAACCAAGATCAAGTTTGCTTCTTATTTGAGTTTTAGGTGATAAAAAGCTAATCAG
>NW_006399770.1:22419913-22426232 GCF_000299155.1 Elephantulus edwardii
GAAAAAAAGAAAAAAAAGCTAACAATATCTGTAAGTATTAAGCCGAGCAGGAACTTGATGCTGTTAAATGTTGGCTGCAGGTGAATTTCTTTATCTATAAGATGTCATGTCTCCTCATGTAGCCTGACTTGCACTTCTCACAGATTAGACTTCAAAGGTGAGACAGAGGTCTGAATCTCCAAAATTTTATGCAGCACTGATCACATGATTAGCTCTGAGAAAGGGAAACCATACTCTCGGCTTCACTTTGCCTTGTATAACTGTGGTTCCTGATGTGAGCAATTTTAATTACCAATATTGAGGGGGAGTATCCAGTTAAGCTTAATTTCAAATGTTCAAAAGCAAAGAATTTAGCCTACCGTATCTCAAAACATAAAAGCAAGATTCTGCTGAAAATTATAAAAAAACAACTGGAACAGTACATCAACAGAGAACTAACAGATGTTCAGGCTGGATTTAGAAGAGATGGTGGTACTAGGGGTATTTTAGCTAATGTTAGATGGATCTTGGCTAAAAGCAGAGAGTATCA
Organism: Elephantulus edwardii; assembly: GCF_000299155.1. Lineage (NCBI taxonomy): Eukaryota > Metazoa > Chordata > Mammalia > Macroscelidea > Macroscelididae > Elephantulus > Elephantulus edwardii. Next base: position 22,420,443 of record NW_006399770.1, read on the forward strand.
AAGGAATGTCTCTCTGTGCTTCATTGACTATATAAGGGCATTTGACTGTATGGATCACAAAAAACTGTTCCTAACTTTGAGAAGACTAGAAATCCCAGAACATTTGATTGTGCTTATGCAAAGCCTATATTTGGACCGTTGTCAGAACAAAGGAAGAAAATACTGTATGGTTCAAAATAAAATTTGGCATAAGGATTGGAGTAAGACTCATCAACAACCTGCATTACGCAGGTAACACAGCCCTGCTTGCTGAAGACTGAGGAGGACTTAAAGCACTTCCTTCAAAAGATCAAGAACTGCAACTTTTGATATTGATGAAGCTCAACATTAAGAAAAAATGATTCTCACCACTGAGTCTATTGGCAGCACTATGATAGATACTGAAGTGATTGAGATTGTTAAAAGCTTTAGTTTGTTTGGCTCCACAATCAACACTCTGGTACCAGCAGCCAGGAAATAAAAAGAAGAATTGCACTGGAAAAGTCAGGGACCTTTCCAGAGTACTGAAGAGCAACAACCTTAATTTGGAGACTAAGATACATCAAGTCCAAGCCATAGTTTACACAATTGCTTGCTATGCATCAGAAAGCTTTACAATGTCTAGGGGTGATATGAAGATAATTGATGCCTTCGAGCTGTGGTCCTGGAGAAGAGTATTGAATATACCATGAACTGCTAGAAAAATTAACAGTTTTGTCCTGGAGAGGATGAAACCAGACTGCTCCCTAGAGATAAGGATTCTAAGGCTTCATCTGACATATTTTGGGCGTGTTGTAAGGAGAGATCAGTCCTTGGAGAGGGACTTTACGCTTGAAAGAGGTGAGGGACAGTGAAAGAGAGGAAGTACATAAATGAGATGGATTGATTCAGTTATTGGGGTAATGAGGGTAGGCATGTTAGAGACAGTAAGGTTGGCACAGTATAGAGCAGGTTTCAGGGCTGTTGTACATAGTGTCACTATGAGTCGACTTGACTGCACATAACAACAACAAAAACAACAATCCCAAAACCACCTGAAATATTGCACAGATATTAGAGGATGAAACTAGGCTGCTCCTTGGAGGCAAGGATTCTGAAGCTTTGTCTTACATACTTTTGGATTTGTTGCAAGGAGGGACCAAGTGCTTGGAAAGGGACATCATGCTTGGCAGAGTGGAGGGACAACCCAGAGAGGAAGACTCTCTGAAATGGATTGATTCAATGACTGGTGTAAGAGGGGTAGGTGTATCGGAGACAAGGAGGTTGCACAAGGTAGAGCAGGGTATAGGACTGTTGTACATAGAGTTGCTATGAGTTGCAAGTGACTCGACGGCACATAACAACAACAACAATGCTAATATCAGATGAAGCAGACTGAAAATTTTAAAATAATTTAATTATGCATGGATTTTATCATTGAATGAACAGCAATATTGTTCTTGGATTTATTTTCATTTTAACTTATGTTCTTTTACAGACAATTATGACAAACATGAAACATATAAAGTACAAGCTGTTAGATAATTAACACAACCTGACATAGAAATAGTTTGCTGTTATTAGTCACCCAAAACTAAGGGGTGAGTGAATTCAGTTTTCGGTGGTATACACTAAAGGGAGTTGTGCAGTTAACTGAAAGGTCACACCTTTGTCTAAGATGAAAAGGTTTGCAGTCTTCTCCCATGTGATTTACCACATTGAAAATCTGCTGGAGGTTCAACTATGAGTCAATTGTAAATATCAACATATAAGCCTTTAATAACAGAAGGTAATGACTTTACATTACTAGCTTAGCCAAGGATTGAATTAAATCTGGTTTCTGGGATTGAAAAAGAGGATTTTACCACTGAATACAATTGTCATTATTTGAGGGAAAAAAATTCTTGCACTTAAGTGAATAAAAGAATTAAAGATAAGGTTTAATATATAGCCATTCTATCATTGTTTAATTTCTTAGAAATGAACAGCTAGCAATTTTAGAAAAAATAGCTGGGATCCTAAGTATACATCATTCCACCACATCTTGGGGTATTTCAAAGAAGGTAATACTACTCAGGGAAATCAAAGCTGTGGTTTTCATTGGACAACAAATTTTACCTTAATAATTAGACTGAACAATATTCAGGTAACTGTTAAAAACTAAAGGTAGCCTACACACCAGATTTTAACACCTAAATTTATTTTGTAGAAAATTTTTCAGAACTTACCTAGTCAAAGCATTGAATTTTCTAGCAACCAAAGATTGATAGACATAGATTTACCAGCTTTTAAATCAAGAGTAACTAAAATCAGTACTTATTTTCTTAATTTCCTTCTTTGATTTAATATCTTTATACATAGATAATTGCACAACTATTTCTTTCTGCTACCTTGACCTAACCTCTTTATACCTCTGCACTTGTAGTAATGAGACTAAAAAACAGATTAGTGTGATTTCCTATATAAAGTATCCTCAGATATAACTGTGATATAGGAAAACCAGTCTTCAGCAACCAAAAATATTCACTACAACCAGAAACTCTTTGAAAAGGACTGGTGATTTCACGACAGTATTAAAACCCTAAACTTATAATTGTAGATTGTTTCTACTATGTGTTTCAGACTTCCCATTCTTTGCTAGTATAGACATTTTACTTTTGTATTTGACTTTTAAAACATATTCATTTAAACAAAATAGTTGAGAACATTTTTATAAAGCTTTTAAAAGTAGAATTCAAGTTGATAGTCAAAAAGATGATTTATAAAAACTTAGAAATTAAAGCAAAAGTGATTCCTTTAGTGCTTTTCATTCTGTGCCAGTACAGTATTCTTATTATTGTCCACTGATTGTTAAATCTGTGACTGACTTTCTTGCATACTTTAACTAATATAATCTTCTAGAAGACTCCAAGAGAAAATTTAGTTATTTTCCCTAATTTTATTCATCTAGGAACTCAGGCACAGAGAGGCTGAATCATAGATATGACCACAGAACTAACACTTGACACATCCAGGTCTCAGAACAAATAAATACTGTTACATATAATATTAATTATTGTGATAAGGTACATTTTGCTCTGATATTTATTAAATTAATTGCACATGGATGTGAGATATCATACAATAAGAATTCAGTTTTATATTATGATAATAAAACCAAAACAATTGGCATAGATTATCACATATACAGTCTCTATAGGCTAGAGTATGACTGTTCCATATATATTCTATATAGAAACAATAACTCCTGTAAGGACTAGATCTTTATACAAGAAATTGTTTCAACCTTTTTTTCATGGAATTCTGTTTAAAAATAATTTCTGTACAGATGAAATGAACTTATACCTGACCCCTTAACATTTCATTGAGTCTACTAAGCTGTAAACAGCCTAAGAGTAGATTGCTCATCTTTCTCCCTCAAACTACTTGTGGATTCAAAACACCAGATAGTCTAGGAATTTACATTAGCAGTGCAAATCCCTACAGACTAAGGCTACCAGGTCTAAGAAAGAATTGCTCGGTTCTAAATGTCTAACATTTTATTAGTAGCCAAATTCTTTAGTCATATGATAATACTTATTAAATGTTTTTACTAAACCTGAATTAAAAGAAGGGCCTGAGGGATTATATTTTAATCCCTTTTACTGTTTCATGGCTCTTATAAAAAATAAGCATGTAGCTCTTCTAAGTAATACAACACTCTGGTCTATTTGCTGTGCTGAGGTAATCTGGGTATGCTGTGACACTGAACCATTTGCCATTGGAGTCTCAAATGCCATAATGGAAAACGGGGTGCCAGAGCTGTGCCAAACACCATAATGGCTACCCATCATGGGAAGTGTTAGGTAGAGCTCCGAGCTTGATAAAGCTCTGAGATTGGAAGCAGGAGTGGCATCCACCTCTTAAACCACACGTCTGTGGAAGCTCTATGAACCTGGAGAAATGGCAGTAGTTATAGAAAAGTTTCAGGTCTTTTGCTCATTTGTATATATATATATATATATATATATATACATATATGCATATATACATATATATATGGGGTCTGAGATTCTAGTGTTATTTTTGAAGGAACATTCTTACACATTTTGCAGCACTCCTCTCTCAATTTGATGCACTGAAGTTATCTGGGTTGCTGTGAAGCTGAACATTGTGCCATTGGGGGACAATTGCCATAATGACCTCCCATGGTGAACAATGTTTGGTGGAGCTCCCAGTTTAATACAGTTTTGGAAGCAGGAGTGGCCTTACTTCCTAAACCACATGCCTCTGGAAACCCTTGAAGTGGGAGAAACAATGAAAGGTATAGCAAGGCTTTATGCCTTTTGTTCATAGGTTCTCTATGAGCTGTGCTCTACTCGACAGCATTGAACAACATCTAAAAAAGTATTTAGTCACCAGTTTGGGGTTGAAATCCGGATTGAGAAGTCATATGGAGAAGCTGAATTCTATAGAAGTTTGTTTTCTAATTGTGGTGATGATTAAGGGTGGAATGATTACTCGCCATTGGGAGTGAGTTGATTGTATTCAACCTCAAATTAGAAAAGAAATTTGGTTAAACATTTTTCTAAGTGGTATGGATTTCACCTGATGATATGCATAGGAATCAGATCTATTCCATCTACAGAGAGAACAGCTGGAGAAGCCCAATATCAGCTGTGAAAACTAGGCCAGGAGCTGATTGTGGTTCAGACCACAAACTACTCATATGAAAATTCAAGCTGAAGCTGAGGAAAATTAAACCAAATCCACAGGAACCAAAATATGACTTTGAGTCTATCCCACCTGGACTTCAGAACCATCTCAGAAACAGGTATGAGGCCTTCAACACTAATGAGCATAGACCAGATAAATTGTGGGAGGATATCAAGGGTATCATCCAAGAATAGTGCAAATGGTCGTTGCAAAGACAGAAGAGGAGAAGAAGACCAAAATGGATGTCAGAAGAGATGCTGAAAATTGCCCTGGAGCGCAAAGAAGCCAAAGCATAAGGAAGCATTCAAGATACTAAAGAGCTTAATAGAAGATTTCAAAAGGCAGCATGGGATGACAAAGTAAAATATTACAATAGAATGTACAAAGAGTTGGAGTCAGAAAATCAAAAGGGCCAAACTTGCTCAGTATTTCTTAAGCTCAAGAAACTGAAGAACAAATTCAAATCTCGAGTTGCTATAATCAAGGATGCTTTAGGAAGAAAATTAGATGACCCAGGAAGTATTAAAAGAAGATGGAAAGAATATACTGAGTCACTGTATCGAAAGTAATTGGCAGACACGGAAGAATTTAATGAAACAACATATGAGCAAGAGCCTATGGTGATGAAGGAAGAAGTTCAGGCTGCTTTGAAAGACATGCCCAAAAATAAGGTCCCAGGAATAGATGGTATACCAATTTACATATTTCAGCTACAGATGCTGCCCTGGACGTGCTCTCCAAGTTATGCCAAGAAATCTCGAGAACAACCACTTGACCAACTGACTGGAAGAGATTTATATTTGTTCCCATCCCAAAGAAGGATGACCCAACAGAGTGTGGAAACTATAGAACAGTATCGTTGATTTCACATGCAAGGAAGATTCTACTGAAGATTATCCAAAAACAACTGGAACAGCACATCAGCTGAGAACCACCAGAAGTCCAGGCTGGGTTTAGAAGAGGTCATGGTAGTACGGATATTGTAACCAATGTTAGCTGGATCTTAGCTGAAAGCAGGGAATACCAGAGGAATGTATAACTGTGTTTCATTGATTATGCAAAGGCATTTGACTGTGTGGACCATAACAAACTGTGGCTTACTCTGAGAAGAATGGGAATCCCAGAACACTTGATCGT
>NW_006399770.1:22427022-22436684 GCF_000299155.1 Elephantulus edwardii
GGAACATCATTCTTGGTAGGGTGGAGGGACAGCACAGGAGGGGAAGACCCCCTATGAGATAGACTGATTCAGGGACTGGGATAATCGGTTTCAGAGACAGTGCGATTGGCACAGGACAGAGCAGAGTTTAGGGGTGTTGTAAATAGTGTCGCTATGAGTCACAAGCAACTCGAAGGCACATAACAACAAAGTAGCACTGATCTGTCCATTTGTTCTATAGAAGTAACTCATGGTGACTGTGATGCTAAACACTGTGACACTGATGTGTCAAACATGATAATGGTTACCCATGGTGGAAGGTGTTTGGTGGAGCTCCCCGATTAAAACAACCTTGGAAGCAGGAATGACACCCACTTCAGAAATAGCTTGCCTCCCAAAACCCTATGAACTTGGAGAAATGTTGAAAATTATACAACTATTCAGGTCTTGGTTCATAGGGTCACTATGAGTCATCTACAACTTCACGGCAATTAAGAATATTATGAAATAGAATCTGTAAGTAGTATACTATTAAAAAATAATAGCAAATAAAAAAACAACTTCTTCAAAGCACTAACATAATAAGCAAAGTTAAAAGCAAATAGCAAGTAGGGAAAAATACTTATGACTTATATCTCACACAAAGAATTAATACCCTGAAACAGAGGGTTCTGTTGAAGGAAAAGCCTACCAGCCACAAGAAAATGGGAAAGAATATGGAAAAACAAAATCTAAGCTCTTATACATATAAAAAGATTCTCAATCTCATTCCTAATGTGGCAAAGAAATTTTGAAAGACCTTGGAAATTTTTTTTTAGCATATTGGCAAATACCAATGAACATTTTTAATAAACTTAATGGTGAAGCTATGGAGAAGCATTCACTTTTATACATTTCTGGTGGGAGTATAAACTGGCACAATCACTATGGAAACCAATTTAGTAGGAGCTATCAAGACCAAAAATACATATTCCTTTTAACCTAGCAATTACCTTTCAAGAATATTATCCTGCGGGTTTACTGCCCTAATGTGAAAGAGGGGTTTTCACTGGAGCTTGTTTGAAATTTCAAAAGACATGAAGCGAAATAAATATTTAGCAGTGGGAGTCTTGTTTAGTAAATTAGGGTGCATTTATATTAGAATTCTAAGGCAGTCCTTAGAATGGCCACTCATGTCTTGAGAAAGGACAGGTATGAAATATGCTCTGGGCTCTTATGACTTTCTTTTCATTCCGAGTGTCAGCTGAGGGGACTTGCCAGATGAATTTGGGGTCTCTGACCCAGCTTCTGTCAGCATTTGGGCTTGCCAGAATTGTAAAATATTGCAGGGTACGAGGGCTATTTTTAATTGTTTTTGGTCAAGCATACTTCTAGATCATATAGCCCTCGTGCGTCCACTTGCTATACAGAGGTAACTTGTGGTTGCCGTGAAGCTGAACACTGTGACAATGATGTGTCAAATTTGATATTGGTTACCCATTGTGGACAGTGTTTGATGGAGCTACTTGATTAAAACAAGCTTGGAGCAGGAGTACCATCTACTTCAGAAATAGCTTGCCTCCAGAAGCCCTACGAACCTGAACAAACAATGAAAGTTATACAAATGTCAAGGTCTCTCGTTCATAGGGTTGCTATGAGTCACCTACAACTCGATGACACTTAAGAACAACCCCCACCACCGGGAATAAAAAAGTTAGAAACAATGAGAAAATAATGGTAACCAGAAAATATAGACTTGGAGATAGAAATGATGTCAGAGGTGTAAGGATCAAATTTTCTACTATCAATTAATTATTTATAGCAAATGCCATTAAAAAAGAACCAAACTAAAACATAATGGAGACTTAACACAAAGACATTACGTGATAGATTGCACAGGAATCAGATTGACCATATTTGTGAAAAGAATCTTTGGAGAAGAGCAATATCTGCGATCAAAACCAGACCAGGTTCCAGTTGTGTAACAGACCATCGGTTACTTATGTGAGGTTGAAATTGATGCTGAAGAAATTGAAAACTACTCCACAAGAGCCAAAACATGAAATTGAGTCTATCTTAGTTGAACTTAAGAATCACCTCAAGAATAAGATATTTCATGGTCACATTTAGAGAAATAAAACCCCAACAAACGATGTCTGCTTTCTCATTTTTCTATGATTGACTGATAGAAAGGAAATAGGGACTATCTTTCATAGTAATCCTCATACAATTTTCCATTTAAAATACTGTGTAATCATAGATATTTATAGCTGATATCCATATCTTTTCAATCTATATGCAGAACAGATTATCTGGGAGGCTGAGCTCTATGAGAAGAAGTGCAGCATTAGGATTGGAGGTAGACTCATCAACAAACTGCATTATGCGGATGACACAGCACTGCTTGCTGAAACTGAGGAGGACCTGAAGCACTTGCTGCAGAGGGTCATGGACAGCAGCTTTAATACGGATTGAAGTTCAACATCAAGAAACCAAAGATTCTCACTTGGCAGCATCATTATGGATTATGAAGAGTTTGAGATTGTCGACAGCTTCAGATTATATGGCTCTACCAGCAGTGAGGAAATTAAAACACAATTTGCATTGGGAAAATCTGTTGTCAGAAACCTCTTCAAAGTACTGAGGAGCAACTATGTCAGTCTGGAGACTAAGCTGTGCCTGATACAGGCCATCATCTTTGCAATTACTTATCATGCATCAGAGAGCTGGGCAATGACTAGGGATGATAGAAGGAGAATTGATGTCTTGAGCAAAATATACCATAGAATGCTAGGAGAGCAAGCAAGTTGATCCTGGAGAGGGTGAAGCCAGGCTGCTTCTTGGAGGCAAGGATTCTGAAGCTTCATCTGACATACTTTGGACGTGTTGAAAGGCCAGATCAGTCTTTGGAGAGGGATGTCATGCTTGGGTGGGTGGAGGGACAGCAAAGGAGAGGAAGATTCTTGATGATATGGACTAATTCCATCACTGGGGTAAGAGCATAGGCATTTTGGAGACAGTGAGATTGGCAAGGAGTAAATCAATGTTTAGGGCTGTTGTACATAGGATCTCTATGAGTCGCAGGGAACAACAACTACATAACATTTCTCCAACTGCTTGTTCTAATAGATATTGACCTTATTACGTGAGAGGGACTGAATATTTTGTTGTATTGCTTCCTCGTGCAAAAAATTAAGAACAAATTATAACTAGAACAATTAAAATAAAAAGAACAGTTTTGAGGCATTAAGCACCAGTGTTCGAAAACCAGAGGAACTGTTATAGGACATCTAGAATATCATCCATGAGGAGAACAAAAGGCCGTCACAAAGAAAGAGGATGAGGAAGTTAGAAGACATTATAAAAACAAGTAATAAATGATGGAGAGGAAGTAGAGAGATAGGAAATCTTATACACTATTGGTGGATTGTAATATGATACAACTCTAGAATGCACTTTGACGTTTCTGCAAAATACTGCACATAAAAATTCCATATGGCCCAGCTATTCCACTTGAAATATACCCCAAGAAAATTACAACTGAAGCATGAATGGAGATTTGTACACCTACGTTCACAACAGCATTATTTACCATCGCAAGTATATTGAAATGGCCCAAATGTCCAACCACAATCGAATGGATTGAGAAATTATGGTGCATTCACATGATGCAATACCACACAGTGCCCAGAAGCAGTGACTGAAAATTACTACCTAACTTGGGAGAGGATTATTACCTACCTTGGTAGGGTCTGAAAAGGATTATATGCTAAGTGAACTCAGTCCAATAAAGACAAATACAGTATAAGATCGTTATTGTAAAAATAGACAACAAGTAAAATGTGTATGAGGATCCAAGGGGGGAAGGGTAAAAGCAAAGGAGTGAGGATGGGCAGGGAAGGGTAATCATAGGGTCACAAAATTTGATGGGTAGAGGGAGGAGTAGGTAAAGGAAATAAAAATATCAGGTGTGACAAACAATGTATATGAACTTTGTAAGTAAATCAGTATAAAGCAGAAAAGTTCATTAACAAATAGCATTAGAATGTCAAAAAGCCAAAGCAAAAGGAAGAGATTCTAAAGTAAAAGAACGGAAAAAAAATTCAAAGGGCAGCTAGGGGAAATAAAGCAAGATATAACAAAATTTGCAAAGAACTGGAATCAGAGAGTAAAAATGGACCAAGATATTTTGAGCTGAACTGGAAACAAATTTGAGCTTCACGTTCCAATAATGAGAGATTGTTTACAAAAGAGCAGAAAATAGAACAAAGAGGCACAGGGTCTTTCTGAAGGGGCCAGAGGGAGTGAGATTAGCACACCTCCTCACTGCCACAAAGCAGAAGGCAGATGAAGAGTCCATAACTCAGTCCCATGGTGTGTCTAGAAGCACAGCAGCAGCAAGAAGTTCCTTTATCCTTTGCTGACTCACAGGTTCACAGTTATGGTACCAACAGTGGGGTTTATTAGGGAAGTAAGTTGAAGAGTGGGGGATGCAAAGATTATCACACAAAACAAATCCATGTTTTAGCTCAAGTTCCAAGACATGGTTCCTCAATTACTCCAGGGTCTGCTTTCAGTTCAGCAGTCAAATCCAATCATCCAGCCAAGTTTGCCTCCGAGCAGTTATAAATTAGCTTCTCCTTCAAGCATCTGACAAACATAACATATCTAAGCCTTTATCTCAGGGCTACTCTGCTTTCACCTTTCTAACTATTCCATGGTCTCTCCACCACCATCACCAAGGGTCATAAAGGTCTCTTGCTTCAGTTTCACTCAAGTCTTGCTGCCACAAGTCTTGTTTGCTAAAAGTCTCGTCAGCATTAAGTTTTACTGTTCAGTGTGGGAAGCATTTTTTTCTCTCATTCTGGTCCCACAGCTGTTGATGACTTGCACGACCATGCTGACTTGTAAGACCATGTCGTTTAAGTGATTGGATATCAGAAGTGGCTAACTTTCATGGTTTAAAAAAAGTACAACTTTTAAACTAATGTCACAGATATTCTGTAGGCACAATCTTAAATAATTGAGGAAGTATCAAAAGAAAATGGAAGGAATACTTATGGTTACGCTACCAAAAATAAATTACTAGACACTGATAAATTTCAAGAAGTGAAACAAGTGCCTTTGATGATAAAAGATGAAGTTCAAGTTGAACTGAAAACAATGACAAAAAACAAGGCTCCCGCACTGTATGAGATACTAATTGACCTATTCCAGCTAACAAATAAAACCCTAGATATGGCAGGGCATTTGGAGACAGGTACCTGGCTAAACAACTGAAAGAAAGCAATATTTTTCCTCATTCCCAAGAAAGGTGACTCAACAGAATGTGGAAATTATTGATTAATCGAATTAATATAACATGAAAACAAAATATTTGAGAATCATTTTTAAAAATGCCAGAATAATTTATTGACAAATAACTATCAAAAGTTCAAGCTGTTTTTAGAAGAAGCCACAAGAGAAATCATTGCAAATGCCATATGGATGCAGACTGAAAGCAAAGAATACCAGAAATATGACTGTTTTTTTTTATTGACTACACAAAGACATTTGACTGTGTAGATCATAACAATCTATGGCTAACATTGAAAAGAAGGAGAATCTGAGAATACTTAATTATACTCATATGGATCTATACCTAGATCAATAAATTTTCCAAATGGAGCAAGAGAATATTGCATGGTTTAAAATCAGTAAAAGTGTGTGTGATGATTGTATTCTTTCTCCATACCTATTCAATCTGTATTCCGAGCAAATTTTTCAAGACATTATGAAGAAAAATTTGTCATCAGGATAGAACGAAGACTCATCAATACTTGCAATATACAGATGATACAGCTATGTTGTATGGAATATTACATATTTTACTGAAATCATTAAATAATTAGCTGTTTTAGAGTCATTTCCAACACATAGATGACCTTCCATAAGGATTATGAAGCTATAACTTGCAATTAAAAGAGATTATTTAACTTCATTCCATAGAGTCTCAGTGGTTTTAATTAAATAGTAAAGAAAAAGACCATCTCCTAAATCTGAAAAACTCAGAATCAATTGAACAAGAAACAAAAACTCTTAAATTTTTTATTAAATGTAAAATGTCTAGATATGTGTGTTTAAAAGAAGAAAAAATTTATAGAGTATCATTAAAACAATAAAATGTAAAAATTAAAAACAACAGTTTAAAATTGTCAAGTAATATTTACTTAAAGAAATGTGAAAAAATAAAATCAACCAACTAAAATAATGCTGTTCTCTCAGTACTCTATGGCATATTCATACTCTACTTTAGCATCACAACTAAAATTCTTATCAGGTTATCCAGCTCTCTAATGTACAACAAATAATTGTGAAGAACATGGCCTGGATCAGGCCCACCTTATCTCCAGAGTGACATCACTGCTTTTCAGTCCTCTGGATACCTGCCTGTCTGACAGCAGATATTCCTAATGCAATTAATCTTTTAATTTCCTGGTTGGTGGTACCAAGAATGTTGATTGTGGAGCCAAGCAAGCAGATGCTGTTAACAATCTCAATATCAATCTCTTCAACAATTGGTCCAGTGGGAAGAATATTTGTCTTCTTGATGTTGAGCTTCAATCCATATTGAGGACGGTAATACTTGACCTTCTGCAGCAAATGCCTCAGGTCCTCCTCAGTTTTGGCAAGTAAGAATATATCATCTGTGTAACAAAGGTTATTGATGAGTCTTCCTCCAATCCTGATGCCACACCCCTTCACATAGACCCCAGTCTCCTGGATCATCTATTCCACCTATAGATTGAAAAGGTTTAGAGATAGGATGCATCCCTGGTGTACTTCTTTCCTGATTCTGAACTATGCAGTGTTTCCTAGCTTTGTTGTGACAACTGCCTCCTGGTCCACGTATAGGTTTTGCATAAGCATAATCATCTTAGAGATAGTGAAACCGGGCTGCTCCTTGCAGGCAAGAATATTGACGCTCCATTTGACATACTTTGGACATTTTGCCAGGAAAAATCAGTCCTTGGAAAGGGACATCATGTTTGAAAGCACAAAAGAGGAAAATTATTCCTAAAATGATTAAGTGACTGAGGTAAAAGGGTTAGGTGTGGTAGAGACAATGAAGTTGGCTCATAATAGAGTAGGGCTCAGAGCTCTTGTATATAACGTTGCTATGAATCACAAATGACTCAACTGCACATAAAAACAACAACTAAACTAATGATAGCACAATATAAGATGTTTAAAAAAAAATTAAATAACTTGTAAGCATAATTTTAGAGCCTAATATTATTACAAGGAGCTCTGATGACATATTGGGTAAGCAATTATGTTGCTAACCCAAAGGTATATGAACCTACCTGTTGTTCTGTTAAAGAATATTCTTCCTTTGAGATTTTTAACCTCTGAAAGAGATTGAAGGTTCACTTTTTCCTGTATTGTTCTCTCTACAATGATACTATTTACCAGCATATCAATTAGGTTGCACTTGTGGGGGCAAATTGGGGAGAAATCCAAGACAGCATTAATATTTACATTTACTATAACCATAACCAGATTTTGTCACCTTTCCTTTTTTTCTGAAAGAGAATTCTCTTCCCATGTGCTTTAAAGCTTCGAAAAAACCTACTAAATACTCAGTCAGCTATAAGTCTATTCTGAATAATGATATAAAAATTTTTTATCAGAAAGCTGTGATTGTTATCAGAGACATGCAATCCATTTGAGAGAAATCGCATAAAAGAGGGTTTCAATACATTCATTAGTTATGAAATACTATAAATATAGGTGAAAAATAAAGAACCAATGAGGAGGAGGAAAAAGGGAAAATTAAAATCATAACTAACAAAAACTAAAATATAAACTTGGTAAATAATATCTAAATGCTTTGGTTGTTATTAGGTATACCATCAACTTGAATATAACCCATGACAATTCTATGAACAACAACAGATATGAATCATGCTCTATCCCATGCCATTCTTAAAATTTCTGACACACTGGAGTCCATTGTAACAGTCACTGCATTGATCCATCTGATTGAAGATATTCCTCCACCTTTCTAAGCATGATGTTCCTCTCCAAAGAGTTGCTTTACCGAGAAACTTGCCTTGTATATGTGGAATGAAGTTTTATATTCTTTGAAGCACTTCCGGAAGCACTCAGGCTAAACTTTCTCTCAGGCATATCCGACTTCTTAAAATAAAATCATTACTCCTCAATAATTTGGAGCAGCTCTGACTGTAGACTTATCCAGTAAAATACAACTCATGATCTCCTGACTGCCCATACCAAGGGTGTTGATTGTGGATCAAAGTAATATTTAAATATTAATTATTATTGTTGTTATATGCCATTGAGTCACTAGGAACTGACAGTGACTCTATGTACAATAACCCTGTATCCCGCTCTACCCTGTGTCAATCTTATTTTGTGTGACACACCTATCCCATTACCAGTCACTGAATCAATTAATCTCATCAAAGTTCTTCCTCTCTTGCACTGTCTGTCTATTCTAACCATGATGTCCCTCTCCAAGGACTGGTCTCTTCTTGCAACATGTCCAAAGTATGTCAGACAAAAATTCATAATCCTTGTGTCCAAGGAGCAGCCTAGTTTCACCCCCTTTTCAATGAGTCTATTTTTTCTCCCAGCCATCCATGATATGTTCAATACTCTTCTCTAGAACCATATTTCAAAAGTATCAATTCTCATTCTGTCATCTCTAATCATTGTTCAACTTTCTGATCCATAGCAAGCAATTTTTTACTTGATCCATAGCAAGTAAATATTTAAATGTAAAAACTATTATTTGATATTACAAAAATTAAATTAAATATATTTCATTATGGCAGTCTTCTGCATGAGTACATAACTGATCTTGAATCAGATTTTAGAGTTTGAAACAGATTATAAGATGTTGAAGGAACCAGTCTGTGAAAGTTTGAGAATCTCAGGATTCCTTGTTAGAGGAGTAGGTAACACAGATGGAATATTGGTCAATTAAAAAAATGGCTAATTAGAAATAAAAATTAAAATTAGAAGTAAAATTATAATGGTATGCAACAAGGTATCACAACTTGTGCTCCCACAGAATTAATCTCTAAAATTATGGCTTAGAAAATATCCTTAGTGAATCTCTACATGACATCAAAGCTGTGGAAGTGTTAATGATTACATTACAAAAGTTAATAAAACTTTATTTTAAAGGCCTGAACAAATTTTAAAGAATGAACCATAATTTGCTAGGCAAAATTTAATAGATTGTAAAGTTTAGGTTTGGTGTTTTGATTTAATACAGTTATAAAGTAAAGCCATGAAGAGACATTTATTAGGAAAAGGTTAATGAAGCAAGTTTAGGTTCAATTTATTGCCTAAATATTAGCTAATTTATTATTTTCATTTCAAAGCTCGATAAAAATTAGTTAAAATGATTTTAATATTCAGTGTATAAAGATATTGTTCATAATAATTCATTACTTCCTTTCAGGAAATAATTAAAAGATATAAGAATTTTAGTACACAATGTTATCATGACACAATTACTACTACCAAACACATGCAAACAATTTTGAAAGAAAATACAGAAAAATATTATAACTATTAAAATGCAAAAAAAACTGAGAAAGTTCTACTATGACTATAGCAAAAAGTCCAGGTTAATGCACACTTGATTTCGTTTTTTCCCCCCAAAACAGACAAATTACATTGGGAAAGTC
>NW_006399770.1:22437094-22438240 GCF_000299155.1 Elephantulus edwardii
GGGTTGATTCAGTGACTAGGGTAATGGTGGGGGGGAAGGTGTGTCAGAGACAAAGAGATTGCCACAGGATAGAGCTGGGTTTAGGGCTGTTGTACATAGTAGGATCACTATGAGTCAAGGTAACTCAACAGCACATAACAACAACAACAATCTGATATCCTAATAGTCTTAATATAGAGAAAAAAATACAGAAAAGATATTTGAAACATAAGCTTACTGAGAAATAGGAAAAAAACCTACTAATAGTAAAGTTAGTGATAAATAAAAAGGGTATTTTAGAAGGAAATCTTAGAGGAACTTATAATATAGATTTACGATTACAGGGAGAAAGAAAAAAAAGCCCAAACCCTCAGAATTTCAAGTTTACATGTGCATTAAGAGTGTTTTGCAGTTGATTTGATGGTAAAGTTAGAGTACATATCGGATACATATTGTGCTGCTAACAGAAATGTTAGTGCTTCAAATCCACCAAATTCTTGTGAAAAAAACTGGGCAATCTCCGTTCACGAATAGTTGTTCTTATTGTACCACACAGTAAGAATGGACCCATAGCTGACCCGCATATTTTTCAGGTGTAGTTAATCGCATGGGACAAGATTGGCATCCTGCTAAGCAGCTAGTGGCCTCAAGCCACATGCCTTCAGGATTGCAGCACAGTTTCTTGCCACGGGGCCATCACAGCCTTGGAAATCTAATAGGTGGTGGTCTTGAGTAGAAGTTGACTTAATAGTGTGAGGTTTGGTTTTGGGTTTGAGAAGTACATATTATTGGTAGATGCTGTTGAGTTGAAGATGACTCATAGAGACCCTATAAACAATAGGTATGAATTCTGCCCTATTCTGTGTCATATTCATCATCTCTGACATATTGAGCTCATTGCTGCAATCACCATGTCAACCCATCACATTGAAGGTCTTCCTATCTTATGATATTCCTTTCTTAGAAATTTATCTTCCTATAAGTACACTCTAGCTTCACGTTCTCCAAGACAAATGTTTGTTTTTTGTGTTCTGTTCTATTTTTTTGAGTCTTTGGGATATTGAATAATCTTCTTCAACATCATCAAGATTTCTTATCTCCATGTATATATACTCCAGGACTGGATATTGAGTAATATTTTTCCAAATAATTTGTATGAAAAACCTT
>NW_006399770.1:22441110-22442228 GCF_000299155.1 Elephantulus edwardii
CCTGTGTTATACAGATGACACAGCCCTGCTTACTGAAACCAAGGAGGACCTGAAGCACTTGCTGCAAAAGGTCAAAGTCTGAAACCTTCAATGTGCACTGAAGCTCTATATCAAGTAAACAAAGAACCTCACCACTAGGCCAATTGACAGTATCAGTATGGATGGTGAAGAGACTGAGATAGTTAACAGCTTTAGTTTACTTGGCTCCACAGTCAGCACTCTTGGTACCAGCAGCCAGGAAATCAAGAGACAAATAGCATTGGGGAAAATCAGTTGTCAGGGACCTCTCCAGAGTCCTGAAGAGCAACGACGTCAGGCTGGAAAATAAAGTGTGCCTGATCTGGGCTATAATCTCCACAATTGCATGCTATCCATTGCAGACCTGGACAGTGAACTAAGGATAATAGAAAGAGAATTGATGCCTCTGAGCTGTGGTGCTAGAGAGGAATGTTGACTATGCCATGTACTGCTAGGAAAACAAACAGTTTTGTCCTTCAGAGGATGAAACCAGGCTGCTCCTTGGAATCAAGGGTTCTGAAGCTTCATCTGGCGTACTTTAGGCGTGTTGCAAGGAGGGACCAGTCCTTGGAGAGGGACATCATGTTTGGGAGAGTGGAGAGACAGTGCAGAGAGGAAGAACCTTGGTGAGATAGATCAATTCAGTGATTGAGGTAGTGGGAGTAGGTGTCAGAGAAAATGAGGTTAGCACAGGATAGACCAGGGTTTATGGCTCTTGTACATAGGGTCACGATGAGTTGCAAGTGACTTGACAGCATATAACATACAACAACTATATATATAAAATATACACACGCACACACATATATACATGCATACATATATGTGAATAAGTGAAAAAGTAGATAGAAAATAACTGTATAGATAGTAATACATTCATATTAATTTAAATTATCTATTCTGCCATTGCTGGGTGCCATCAAGGTGGCTCCCACTCATAGAGTCAACAGAGCAAAATCTTGCCAATTCCTGCCAATCTTAACCAGATCTGCTATATTTAAGCATACTATTGCAGCCACTGTGTCATTAATTCTATTTTCCTTTCTTTCATCCTAGTCCAGAGATTGGCTATTCCCAATAAAATTTGTAAGAAAGATATG
>NW_006399770.1:22443193-22443583 GCF_000299155.1 Elephantulus edwardii
CAGTCCTTTAGATCCACTTCTGCAATGTAACAATCATAAGAGGTATTCGATCTCATGACAGGTCTCTGGGTCTGCCTTATGTCAGTACTCTTCTTTTTTACTGTGTCTACTATGGCTAAGATAGACTAGAGAGATAGTCTGGTCCTGTAAGCTGTAGTCTGATTGGTTCAAAAATCTCTGACTTCAAAGGATCACTACATTCTCTTGTTTCTTCCTTTGCTGGTGTAGTAGAACTTCTCATTCTACTGCTAGATTAGCTCAATTTAATGGCAAGACTAGCCATTCCCCTTGTGGATGAGTTAACATGTCCTTATCAGGTATTATTACTCATTCTCATTGCAAAGTAGGATAATGTAAAAGGAAGTAATTTTGGACATTAAATCCCTAACT
>NW_006399770.1:22447884-22448753 GCF_000299155.1 Elephantulus edwardii
GAATCAGTAGTTGGAAAACATGGACTTGGTGACAGAAATGAAGCTGGAGATAGAATGATTGAATTTTGCACAATCAATGACTTATTCATTGCAAAAACGTTTTTTAAGAGACATAAACATAGATTATACACATGGATTTCACCTGATGGAGGTCAATATTGCAGTCACTATTAATCCATCTTTTTAGGGTCTTTCTTTTATAATCATCTTCCTTTCATGGTAGCATGTTTTATAAGAAGGACTAAGACTTCCGATGACATTCTCATAGTGTATGAGATGAAGTTTCATCTTTCTTGCCTCTAATGAGTATGCTGATTGCACTTTTTCCAATACAGATTTGTTTATTCTTTTGGAACTTGAGGAGACATTCAATATACTTCTTTTACACTAACGTTTAAAGATACTGATTTTTCTTGGATCATTCTTATTTATTGTCCAATTTTTAGAGGCATACAAAGTAGTTGAAAGAACCATGACGTGTACCAGGTGCACCTTAGTTTTAAACTGACAGCATAGCTTTTAAGCCCTTTAGAGAGGTAATTGTTAGCATATTTTCCCAGTACAAGATGTCTTTTGATTTCTTGGCTCCTGTTACCATTGATATTGTGTTGGATCAAAGGGAAATTATATCTTTGACAACTTTGCACTTTTCTGTATCTACTGACAGCATATAACAACATCAACAACCATGATACCACCTATGGGTTCACTGGAGAGGAGGTCAGAATTTTTGTTTGTGTGATGTTGATATGTAATCCATTTTTAGGCTGTAGACTTTGATTTCCGTGAGTAAGAGATTGAGGGGTTTTTCTACAGTACAGTTGTGATTCTATCTATCTCTCCATCTCTCTATCTATAGAGAATGTATA
>NW_006399770.1:22449968-22454612 GCF_000299155.1 Elephantulus edwardii
ACCAAAGGAACATGATTCAAATCCACCAGCTGCTACATGGGACAAAGATGGACAATCCCCTTCCATGTGACTCAGTCTCAGAAAACCTGCTGGAGGGTCAGCTATGAATCAGTTCTGACTTGATTGTTCTCAACAATAAAAGCAGTCACATACATAAATGTTGTGTGTAGGTGTCATCGAGTGGAGTATGACTCAGCCACCTTATTAACAAAAGATCTGAACCCTGCTCTATCCTATGCCATCCTTACATTTCTTGAAACACAAGTCATTGCAGCAATCACATCAATTTACCCGGTTGAAGGTCTTTCTCTCCTTCATTGACCCTCCACTCTCATGCATCATATCCTTTTCCAAGGAATAACTCCTCCTAGCAACATGTCCAAAGTTTTTGAGAGAATCCTTTATCATTCTTACCTCCGAAGAACATTTCGGCTATATTCTTTCCAAGATATATCTGTTTGTTCTTGTGGCAGCCCATGGGATACCTAATACTCTCCTCCAACACCAAAGCTCAAAGGTGTCAATTCTTTTTCTGTCATCCTTATTCATTGGCCAGATGAATAAGCATATGCATAGCAAGTAATTGGAAAAACCATGGCCTGAATAAAACACACCTTAGTCTTCAAACTAACATCATTACTCATAATTTGGAGAGGTCCCTAATTGCATATTTTTCCAGTGTAATGTGTCTTCTTATTTCCTGACTATGACTAACTTAAATAAATACTATTTATTTAATAAATAAACATTTAGTAAATAAATACTACTTATTTCTTGATGATGGCTATTAGGAGGACGACGATGACCACTACTACTATTATATACCAAGGACGCTAATTGAGGATCCAAGCAAGATGAAGCTGCTGACAGTTTTAATCTCCTCTCCATACATTATAACACTGCCTATTTATTGTTCCAGTAATACAAATCTGTTTTCTTGATATTGAGATGCAATCCACACCGAAGACTACATTCTTTGATCTTCTGCAACAAGTACTTCAAGTCCTTTTCACTTTCATCAACCAAGGTTGTGTCATCTGCATAGCACAGGTTATTGATGGGTCTTCCTCCAACCCTAATGCCATGGTCCTCTTCATAGTGTCTTTTTCTCAGATAGATTGAACAGGTATGGAGACAGAATATATCCCTGACACACTACCTTCCCAATTCCAAACCATGCAGTGTTCCCTTGTTCTGTTCACACAACAGCCTCCTAGTCCAGGTATAAATTCCATATTAGCACAATTAAGTGCTCTGGGATCCCCATTCTTCTCACTGCGAGCCACAACTTGTTATGATCCGTACAGTCAAATGCTTTAAAGACTTAAAGAATGCATATATTTTCTTAAAGCTTAAATATCAAAATTTTTAACAAATGTAGTTTGTTAGAGATTATATGCAAAATTTCTAATAAAATTTATCCTGTGTTTGTTTAATAGGAAAGGTCACACAAAATACAATTATTTTATTACAAAATTTCAGATTTAATTGAGAGTTCTAACATGCTAGTATTAATGACTGGTCAATATTATTTGTAAGTTGGTAAAGATTAATAACCTAATAATAGCTAAGGTGTTTAATTTCTGCACCTGTGAATGTCCTAGGGAGAACACGAATGGGGAAAAAATAAGATTGGCAGAAAGAATGGAAAATAAACACCATGCAGAGGTTTTCATATCAGGTATTCATCATCTGGTTCAAAGTAGAAATCAGTTCAATTTTTCTTTTCTGCTCAGAAGGTTCTTACCTCAGAAGGAAGCTTTACTCTCTTTCCCACATTTCATGTTTCAGTCTCATTTGGCGTTTTAGGAGCTGATTAAATTGGGTGTTATATTACTGAAACATAATGTGTACTATTTTATTATAAACTGAAGAAATTCACTACTTACTGTACCCTTTCTATTGAACAAAAAACAAAAATTTTCATAGTATTGGCAGTCAAGGTGAAGTTTGGAGCTGACTTATCTCTATGGTGAAATTACTTTATGAGTGTTTAACTAGTCTTTAGAAGTTATGGTGGTTGATAAAAAAGCATCTCTGAGTATATATTAAATTTTGTTGTATTGTCTGTGCAAGGTCAATATAATGTGTATATAGAAAAGACTCATTTTTGTGGTATATATTAAGGAAAACTAGGAAGAAATTATACCTTTAGATTATCAGTTTGTAAAACTTTCAAGGAGAAATTAAAACAGATACTAATAGCTTTAAATAATGACAATTCTTAAAATTCAGTTAGGATTAAAGGACAGGAACCATATTAAATTTTATAATTTATAATTATCTAGAACCAAGTAAATGAATTAAAGACCTATGACAGCATAACTTCAAGGAGAAAAGATTTAAACTGTTGAAAGGAATCAGTATATTTCAAAAAACCAATGAAGAAATTTTTAGACAAGTCAACAAGTATATGCACATTCTGCTTACTAAATACCTTTTTATCTGGAATTTTATTTTCATTTAAAGATTAATAAATCTGACTTGAAAGGGTCATTCTTTATTTTTTTTTCTATAATGCTCACTTTTACTCTGATAACCTGGTCATTAAAATTGAACCATGTGGAGTAAGTAGTAAGAAATAAATTAGGACATATGGCACTTAGTTACTATCTGTTATACGTTGTTGCCAGTAGGTGCTGTCGAATCAGTCATAATCCTGTCCTATTCTCCTCATCTCTGACACACTTGAGCATATTGCTGCAGTCACTGTGTCAATCCATCTCATTGAGTCTTCCTCTGAAAAGATTATGGCCTGAATCAGGTGTCCCTTAGTTTTCAAGCTGGCTTTATTGCTCCTTATTAATTTGGAGAGGTTCCTGATAGCAGTTTACTCATTACAATATCTCTTCCAATCTGTGGATTTCTTGTACCAACTACGTGGATTGTGGATACAAGTAATATAAAGTCATTGACAAGTTCAGTTATTTCTCCATCAATCATTATATTTCTTATCAGTCCAGTGGTGAAGCTTATAATCTTCTGCAGAAAATGTTTCAGATCCTCCTCACTTTCAGCAAGCAAGGTTATTTTATCTGCATAATGCAGATTGTTAATGAATCTTCCTCCAATACTAATGCTACATCTTCCTAATAAGAGTCAAGTTTCTTGAAAGATTTGTTCAGCATAACAGATTAAATAAGTATAGAAAAAAAATATAACCTTGATGTACACATTTTCTGATGTTAAACCATGTACTATTTCCTCTGGTGGTGTTGTGGCAAGAAGTTGCACTGCAATCCCAATGCTTTGCATTTTGAGGCTACCAGCTACTCCATGGAAGAAGGATAGGCAGTCTCCTCTGGAGGGATTAAATGCCTCAGTAAATCGGCCTAAGGGTTAGTTATGGGCCAGTTTCGGTTCTACAATAGTTCCATTGTTCTATTCAGACAAGAGCTGCTGTATTTAGATAAAGGTTTTGTATCAGCATAATTAAGTATTCTGGGATTCCAGTTATTTTCAGTCTTAGCCATAGTCTGTTAGGATTGACACAGTCAAATACCTTTGTATAATAAAACAAATAGTTTTGTTCTTGTATTCTCTGCTTTCTACTAGTATTTGTCTGATATCATAAATAGTATTCTTGCTTTCATTGCTTCTTCTAAACTGAGCTTGAACTTCTAACAGGTTTCGATTGTTGAAATCTTTTAGCCTTTTGTGGATTATCTTCAGCAATATTTTGTTTGCATATTATATTATTGATATTGTTCAATACTTTCCCCTTTTCTTGGGAATGAGAGAAGAAAAAAAAAATACAATCTCTTCCAGTTAGTCGGCTGGCCATCTGTCCTTCAAATTTCCTGGCATAGACTAATAAATATGTCCAGCATTGCATCTGTTAGTTGAAGCATATCAAAAGTTATCAGTTAAAACGTATCAATCCAGTCTCTCATTCTCTGTCAATTCCTTAAAAGCAGCTTGAGCATCTTCCTTCATTACCCTTGACTCTTGTTTATGTGATTCTTCCTGAATTTTTTCCATGTCAGCTGATTCTTCTTGGTGTAATGATTCTATATATTCATCCCATCTTCTTTGAGAGTTTCTATAATTAGTCACTATTTTTCCAACATTGTTTCTCAGTATTGCAATTTGAGGCTTAAATTTGTTTTCAAGGTCTCAAAGTTTGAGAAATGTTGACTGAGTTCTCCCTTTTAAATTCTCCAACTCTTTATATATTTTGTTGTAATACTTTGCTTTGTATTCTTGAACTGCACTTTTATTTTGAGATCTAGTCCTCTTTTGAGATAGGGTGCATTCCTGGCTTACACACTTCCCAATTTTGAACCATGCAATATTTCCTTGCTCTGTTCTAATGAATTCCTCCTGGTCCAAGTATAGGTTTCACATTAGCACAATCAAGTGTTCTGGGATTCCCATTGTTCTCAGAGTTAGCCACAGTTTGTTGTGATCCACACAGTCGAATTCCGTTGCATAATGAATGAAATACTGGTAGGTACATTCCTCTGGTATTCCCTGCTTTCAGCTAAGACCCATCTAAAATAAGCTACAATATCCCTAGTACCATGACCCCTTCTAAGTCTGTACTTCTGGTAGTGCTCTGTTGATATGCTGTTCCAGTTGTCTAGAGATAATCTGCAGAATCTTGTTTTTTGTGATATTAATTATGTTGTTGTTATGTGCCGT
>NW_006399770.1:22461010-22462451 GCF_000299155.1 Elephantulus edwardii
GGCTCTATGAGGAGAAATATGGGGTCAGGATTAGTGGAAGATCTATCAACAATCTGCATTATGCAGATGACACAACCCTGCTTGCTGAAACTGAGTAGGACCTGAAGTGCTTGCTGCAGAGGGTCAAGGACTGCAGCCTTCAATATAGATTGAGGCTCAATGTCAAGAAGACAAAGATTTTCACCACTGGACCAATTGGCCACTTAAGATGGATCATGAAGAGATTGAGATTGTTCACAGCTTTAGTCTGCTTGGCTCCACAATCAACACTCTTTGTACCAGCAGCCAGGAAGTTAAAAGATTCATTGCAATGGGAAAGTCGACTGTTAGTGACTTCTCTAAATTACTGAAGATAAATTGTGTCTCTCTGGAGACTAAGGTGTGTCTCATACAGGCCATGGTCTTTGCAATCACTTGTTATGCGTCAGGGAGTTGGACAGTGACTAAGGAGGATAGAAGGAGCATTGATGCCTTTGAGCTTTGGTGTTGGAGAAGAGTATTGAGGGTACCATAGACTGCTAAGAAAACAAACAGATTCATTCTGGAAACGGTTAAACCAGTCTGATCCTTGGAGGCAAGGATTCTGAGGCTTCATCTGACATACTTTGGTCATGTTGTAAGGAGAGACTGGTCCTTGGAAAATGACATCATGCTTGGGAGAGTAGAGGGTAGGTGCAGGAGGGGAAGGCTCTCTAAGAGATGGATTGATTCAGTGACTGGGGTAATCGGGATCAGTATGTCGGAGACAGTGAGATTGGCACAGGACAGAGCAGAGTTTAGGGCTGTTGTACATAGGGTCGCTATGGGTTGCAAGCAACTCAACAGCACATAATAACAACAACAACCCATTGTAGACAGTGTTTGGTGGAACCCCCCAGTTAAGTAAAGCCTGGAAGCAGTAATGGCATCCACTTCCAAAATAGCTCGTCTCAGGCAACCCTATGAACTTGACGAAATGATGAAAGTTATTATACAAGTCATCTATGACTCAATGACACTTAACAACAACAACAACATCTATATTTAGGGATTAAAGGAAATTATCAGCGAGATCTGGGAGATGAGAAGTAAGGAGTTGTGTTGCCAACACAAAGACAACTGGATTGATTCCACCAGTTGCTATGTTGGAAAAAGATGGGCAAGCCCCTCTCATAATTTAAAGCCTATGAAAACCTGTTGGAGGGTCAGCTAAGAGCTTTTTCTGACTGTGTAACACAACTGTATAACAACAGAAACAACATATTGTTAGTTACATAAAATAAAAATTTTCTAGATGCATTACGACTGTTGTTAGGTGCCATTGGGCCGAGTATGACTCAATATGACCCTATTAAAAAATAAAACAAAACACACCTTCCTGTCCCCCCACCATAGGAGCACTTTGAGTCCTGCTCGACTACATGGCACCTAACAACAATAGTGTCCATCAATAAATAAATGA
>NW_006399770.1:22463866-22479296 GCF_000299155.1 Elephantulus edwardii
CCCTGCTTCATTTTACGCAAGAACATTCTGGTCCAGCTATTGGTTCTGCATGAGCACAGTCAAGTTCTCTAGGATTGTCATTCTTTTCAGTGTCAGTAATGACTTGTGATCTACACAGTCAAATCCATTTTAATATTCAATGAAGCACAAATAGATAAACCTCTGATATTCCTTACTTTCAGCCAAGAACCATCTGATATCAGCAGTGATATCCCTGGTGCCACACTCTCTTCTAAATCTTGTTTGAACTTTTGGCCATTCCCAATCTATGTACTGTTCCAGCAATTTTTAATGATCTTCAGCAGTCCTTTGCTTGCATGTAATATCAATGATACTGTTCAATAGTTTCCACATTCAGTTGGATCACCTTTCTTGAGAATGAGCACAAATACCGACTTCTTCCAGCCTGTCAGCCAGACAATTATCCTCCAAATTTCCTGGCGTAGACTGCTGCGTGTATCCAAGGCTGCATCTCTTAGTTGAAACAAGTCAATTGCTATCCCATCAATACCAGGACCTTATGTTTTGCCAATGTCTTCAATGCAGCTTCTACTTCCTTCTTCATTAGCATTGGTTCCTACAGTTCACACTGTACTTCTTGCAATTTTTCAGTGTCAATTAATTCTTTCTGATCCAGTGACTCTGTGTATTTTCTTTAATGTTTTCTGGGTCATTCAGTATATTTCTCATAATATCAATATTGCAGCACTAGGCTTATATTTGTTATTTAGTGATTTCCGCATGAAAAATACAGTGTTCTTCTCTTCAAAATGTATTTGTTAGATATGATTAAATAATTGTCTCTGTGCTAGCTCCAAATTACAGATGATCCTTCACATATTTAGATCTTTTTCACAGACTGTAAATTGCACAGAAGGTTTTTCCATCTTTCTCCTGAGGATCCACTGAATCAGAACTGTCCAAGAACTACAGTGTAGCAGTGCAACTTGCCAAATTCTACTATATGTTTGTTGTTGTTATTATGTGCTGTTGAACCTCCTGTGATTCATAGGGATCCTATGTACAAGAGCTCTAAACTCTGCTCAATCCTGTGCCAGTCTTACTGTTTCTAACACACCTAGCCCCATTTCCCCAATCACTGAATCAATCTGTCTCATCTAGAGCCTTCCTCTCTTGCTCTGTGTCTCCACATTTCCAAACATGATATCCCTCTCCAAGGACTGTTCCCTCCTCGCAACACATCCTAAATATATCAGATGAAGCTTCAGAATCCTTGCCTCCAAGGAGCATCCTGGTCTCACCCTCTCTAGGATGAAACTGCTTATTCTCCTTGAGGTTCATGGTATATTCAATACTCTTTTCCAGTACTACATTTTCAAAGTCATCAATTCTCCTTCTATCATCCCTAGTCATTGTCCAGCTTTCTGACCTTAGCAAGTAATTGCAAATTCTACTATACCCAATTCAATTACCGTGTTGTTGTTGTGATGTGCCATTGAGTCTCTTTCTGAACTCTGCTCTATCCTGAACTCTCGTCTCTGGCACACCTTCCTCTATTACTCCAGTGACTGTTTCAATCAATCTCATCTGAGATCTTCCTCTCTTGTGCTGTCTCTCCACCTTTCCAAGCATGATGCACCTTTATATCACTTCTCCAAGGGTTTGTCCATCCTGACCATGTGTACTAATTATGTAATACAGACCTTCAAAGGATTTATCTCCAAGATGCAGTCTGGTTTCATCCTTTTGAGGACAGATCTGTTTGTTATCTCAGCAATCTATGGTATGTTCACTATTCTTCTCCACCACCACAACTTAAACACATCTATTCTGTCATTCATTGTCCAGATCTCTGATGCATAGTAAGTAATTGTGAAGACCATGGCTTAGATCAGATACACCTTAGTCTCTAGACTGACATCATGGCTCCTTAGTACTCTGGAAGGGTCTCTGACATCAGATTTTACAAATGAAATTCTTTTGATTTCCTGGCTACTGGTACAAAGAGAGTTGATTGTGGAGCTAAGCAAGGTGAGGCTGTGAACAATATAAAACTCTTTCCTTCTATCATGATACTGATAATTGGCCCAGTGACAAGAATCTTTGTCTTCTTGATGCTGAACTTCAGTTTATATTTCAGACTATAGTCCTTCTACAAAAAATTGACCTTCTAAGGCAAATATTTCCAATCCTTGTCAGTTTCAGCAACCAAGGTTCCGTCATCTGCAAAGCACAGATTGTTGATGAGTCTTCCACCAATCTTGATGCACCATTCCTCCTTGTAGAGTGCAGCCTTCCAAGGGATCTGTCCCACATATAGTTTGAAAAGGTATGCATAAGATAAGATGCATCTTTGATGTACATCTTTTCTGATTTTGAACCATGCAGTGTTTCCTTGCTCTGTTCTGACAACTGCTTCCTGGTCAAAGTACTGGTGTCACATGAGCACAATTAACACATTGCCGCAAATGACGGCAAATGTGTTTCTGAGCATGGTTGTCAATTTAAAAGTGTGCGGCAACGTGTTAAGTGTTTGGGATTCTCATTCTTCTCAAGGTTATCCACAATTTGTTGTGATTCACACAGTCAAATACCTTTGCATAGTCAATGTAAAACCAACATTCCTCTGATACTCTCTACTTTCAGGTAAAATCCATCTGACATTAGCTGTAATGTCCCTAGTGCCATGGCTATTCTAAAATCCATTTGCATATCTGGCAGTTCTTTGTAAACATATACTGTCCCAATTATTTTTGGGTAATTATCACAGGTGAAAGTAAAATAAATTTTGAGCCATATTTTCAAAATAAACACATTTCACCTAAAAGTGTAACACAGACCTTAATTTTAAAAATTTGCAAATTCTGAAACTTCTAGAGAAAGACATAGGACAAAGTGTTTATACTCAAGTGTTATAGCAATGGTCTGTCCATTTGCTGTACAGAGATAACTCGTGGTTCCTGTGATGCCAAACCTGTGACACTGACGTGTCAAATGTGATAATGGTTACCCATGGTGGACAGTGTTTGGTGGAGCTCCCCAATTAAAGCAAGCTTTGAAGCAGGAGTGACATCCACTTCTGAAATAGCTTGCTTCTGGAAAGTCTATGAAATTGGAGAAACAATTAAAGCTAAACAATTGTTCAGATTTTTGGTTCATAGAGTCACTATGAGTCGTCTACCACTTGAGGACACTTAACAAGAACAAAAACTTGTATTGGTTAATCAAAATGAAGTTAGGTGTGTCAAAGAGAATGAGACTGGTTCAGGATAGGGCAGGATTCAGAATTATTTTATATAGGGTAGTTATGAGTAATAGGTTATGAGACCTGAGGGCACATAACAACGAAGGTGCCATCATTCCAGCTGCAACTCATAATTTTCCTATGTACAATATTGTTGTAGTGTAATGTTCAAATGAAACTGACTTTTAGCTGACCCTCCAAAAGGTATTCGAAAGAAATAAATCGCATGTAAGGAAAATGTCCATCTTTCTCGCAAGAAATGGGTGGTGGATTTGAACCACATGCCTTTGTAATTGCAATGCAACTTCTTACTCCCAAGTCACCAGAGTACCATGTGTACAATAAAATAAGTAATGATAATATTGGTTTCTGTTCTGACCAAAAAAGGAATACCCTAAAACATCCGAATGTGATGATATGAGCACAGGAGAATGGTAGTAAAATTTATAACCTAACAAGTATCTTTATTCTAAAGCTATAAAAATTACTCTCAGGACAAGTACTGACACTCATTCTATTATAAAGCCCACCCATCTGAGTTTGTGCATCTGTGGATATGTGTGTGAAAGTTTAGAATGTAATCATGCAGTCTAAAGCAGCGTGTGCGCCAGTATCTACCTAAGGAACTCATTTACTGGGCCCTGCCATTTGAACAGCAGGGAACTAAATTCCCTGAAGTGTCTCTAAGCATATCAGGCTCAATGGGTCAAGACTAAATAAAACTCAGCTTGTGTGAAACCAAACACCTGCCAGAAAAACCTACTAAAGGGTAGTTAACCATTACCAATCCTGTTTCCCCTTAAAGACAAGACAAGTTGCCTGTCATGTTTAAATTTCAACAAGGAGCAAGCTGAAGGAAGTGGATACACATCAAAGAAAAGAATGTCCCTTGATGTTCCCACAATTGTGATAAAAGACAGGCAACAAGAATCTAATCAGACTACTGATGAACGAAATCATGGAAAATTATGGAAAGAAAAAAAATAGTTTGATCTATTTACAAGTCTCAAAATATTGGAGGAAACAGTGCTGAAATTACAATAAAACAAAAGTATTATTACACAGCAACATAACACAGTCATAAATATTGGACCATAAAAGTTAACAGTCCAATCCTGAAGGCTTACCATTTGAATCCACCAATTGTTCTCTGGGAGAAAGAGGGGCAATCTCCTCCTGTGAAGTGTACCGCTTCTGAAAACCTGCTGGAGGGTCAGTGATGGGTTGATTCTGACTCAATGGCAAACAACAACAAATCCCATAGCAAAGGACGTAACTTTAAAGAACAGAAGTTTATCATCCTACAGGAGGCAAGATGCTCAAATTTCTGGAATCAACACCATTCTCTCAGTAAACATTCGTTCTTGTGATTTTCAGTATTTTGTGGTACTTCTTGGCCTGTAGAAATAGCATTATGTAGCATGATTTTGTTTTTGGGTCTGTTCTTCCCTATTGTATTGGTTTCTTTCCCTCTACTGGTTTATTTACAAAACTCGAATACAAATTTGAACAAATTCTTTCAATTTCCATCCCCCTCACCGATCAAATTGTACAACCCAATGATTAAGCCCCCATCCCCTTGCACATCCTCATCCCTCTTCTTCCAGCCTCTCCCACCCCTCCTGGATCCTTACACTCATTCTAACATAATGGTTTTATGTAATATTTATCCTTGCGGGACTGAGTTTGTTCACTCAGCATAATTCTCTCTAGGCCCTCCCAAGTTAGGTAATAATTTACAAAATTTTGCTCTTGTGTGCTGCATAGTATTCAATTGTGTGAATGTACCATATTTCTCAATCCATTTGTTTGTGGCTGGACATTTGGACTGTTTCCATGATTTTTGCCATGGTGAATAATGCTGCTGTGAACATTGGTGTACAAATCTCAGTTTGTGCCTCAGCTCTCATATCCTCGGGGTATATTCTAAGTAGTGGAATAGATGAGTCATATGGAATTTCTATGTTCAGCCTTTCAAAGAAGCACCACACTGCCTTCCAGAATAGTTATCCCGTATTACAATCCCACCAACAAGGTTTAAGAGTTGCTTTTTCACCACATTCTCTCCAACTTCTATTACTTGCTGCCCTATTAAACTTTGCCACCCTACTAGTGTTAGATGGTCTGATTCTTTTTTTTAATAAAATGTTTATATTAATTGTGATTTTAATAAAAGTTTACAAAGAAGTTAGATTTTCATTCATTCATTCATTGTTGTGCAGTGTACTCCCACTCTTTCACTTGCCCTCTCATTAGTTCACTTTTTTTTTAGTATTCACTCAGTTCTGTATAATTATCTCCCTCCCGCCCCACTAATCCTCTTTGCAATGTACTCCTTATTCTGGACTGTTGTACATATAATGCCTAATCATATATTCCTTTCTTTGTAAATACTGTTCTTTTTTAAAAAAAACTTTGTTTACATTGTTTTTCACACCAGATTTTCCCCATTTTCTTCACCATTCCTTCCACTACCCACAAAACTGTGCAACACTATAATAAATCACCCATCACAACTCTCCGATCCTCACCCTTCTGCTCCCATTTTCCTCCCCCTTGGATCCTCATACTTATTCTACAATAATGATCTTCTATAGTACTTGTTTTTATGAGACTGAGTTAGTTTACTGGCCATAATGGTCTCCAGCCCTCCAAGTTAGGTAGTGATTTACAAAACCAGTGCTCCTGTGTAAGTATACTGTTATGTGAATGCACCGTAGTTTCTCAACTGATTTTACTGTGATTGCACATTTGGGCTGTTTCCACGTTCATGTGATGGTGAATAATACTGTTATGAATGTTGGTGTACAAGTCTCCATTTTTACCTCAGTTCTCATTCTCTCTGAGTATATCCCAAGCAGTGGAATAGCTGGATCATATGGAATTTCTATGTTCGGTTTTCTGAGTAAACAAAAAACTGTATTGCAGATGGGTTGTAGTATTTTACAATCCCACCAACAGTGCATGAAGACTTGGGAGGATGGATTGAATAACAATGAAATATTATTTTCTTTTACTTTTCAAAGAGAAAAGATATTGGGAGAGCAGGGGGAAAGGTGAAACAATGCATGAATGGAAATACAAAGTCTCTGTAAATTTTCATTAAAAGAAATAAAAAAAATAATAAAAGAGTTTCTATCTCTCCATATCCTCTCCAACATTTATTACTCATTGTCCTGTTAAACTTTGCCACTGCTACAGGAGTGAGAATATATCTCATTGTGGTTTTGATTTGCATTTCTCTTGTTGATTTTGGGCATTTCTTCATTCAATTATCTTCCTCTGTGAAAAGTCTTTCCATGTCTTTTGCCCATTTTGTAATTGTGTTATCAGTCTTTTTTCTTGTGGAGGCCCTATAGAATTCTGTAAACTGTTGATATGAGACCCTTGTATGAAATAGTATTGCCTATTGTTTGCGTTATTGGTTTGTTGGGTTTTTTTTTGTTGCTTCCTCCCATGCCCTCCGAAACAGTAGGTTTTCTTTTCACTCTGCTGGAAAAATTTTTTATGTGCACACATATTGAATTTTTAGTAAGTCTTATTCATCAATTATATCCTTTGTCAGTCTCTTTATACCATACACTAGGCCTCTCAACTTGATCCTAGTTTGTCTCTGATGAACTTTATGGTTTGGAGCTTTAGTCCCACATCTCTAATCTATCTTGATTTGATTTCTGTGTATGGTGTGAGATACGGGTTCTGTTTCAGATTTCT
Source organism: Elephantulus edwardii (assembly GCF_000299155.1). NCBI lineage: Eukaryota > Metazoa > Chordata > Mammalia > Macroscelidea > Macroscelididae > Elephantulus > Elephantulus edwardii. The sequence goes on from NW_006399770.1 coordinate 22,470,786, forward strand.
GCAGGAAACAGTACAGTTTTGCCAACACCTTTTGTTGAAGAGATTGTAATTTCCCCAATTGATAGGTTTTATTTCTTTGTCTATTATCAGTTGACCATAAATAGATGAGTCCATTTCTGGGTTCTTAATTCTGTTCCATTGGTCTAAGTGCCTGTCACTGCACCAGTACCATGCTCTTTTGGTAACTACCACTGTGTATAAGTTTTGAGGTTAGAAAGTGCTATGCCTAGTTCCTGTTCTTAAAGGGAATGCCTTTAACCTCTATCCATTAAGAACAATGTTGGCTCTTGGGTTTTCAAAGATACTTTTTACTATGTTGAAGAAATTCCCCTCTAATCCTATTTTGTTGAGTGCTTTAATCAGGAAAGGGTGTTGGATTTTATCAAAGGCTTTTTCTGCATCAATTGATAGGACCATATGGTTCTTGTTCTTTGCCTTGTTGATGTGATGAATTACATTGATTGTTTTCCTTATGTTGAAAAAATAATTATCTTGCTAAAAAAAAAAAAAAGGAAGTGCTATGCCTCCCACTGCGTTTCTGTTTTTCAGCAGTGCTTTGTTTATTCTGGGTCTCTTGCCTCTCTAAATAAACCCAACAATTTCTCTTTCAATCTCCTTGAAAAATGAAATTGGTATCTGTATCCTGATTGCATTGAACATATAGATTGCTTTTGGTAGAGTCGTTATTTTCACAATTTTGAATCTTCTTATTCATGAACAAGGCACATTTCTTTCCATTTATTTAGATCTTTTATTATGTCTTGCAGAGAGATTCTATAGTTTCATTGCAGAGAGGTTCTATAGTTTCATTCTATAGTTTCATATATTATATATTAAGATAGATATATATAAGATGGATATATATAAGATAGATATATATAAGATAGATATAGAGATAGAGATAGAGATAGAGATAGAGATAGAGATAGAGATATATATCTTATATCCTGACACTACTGAATTGATCTATAAGCTCTAACTGTTTTTGTTGTTGTTGTTGAGTTCTTTGGGTTTTCTGTCTACACTATTATATTATTTGCATGTAGAGAAAGTTTAGACATCTCTTTGCCAATCTGGATGTCTTTTATTTCCTTCTCCTGTTGTATTGCTCCAGCAAGTATTTCCATTACAATATACTCATATATTCCTTTTAAACAGTTCTTTTCTTCATCGGTTCCAATGCAATGTTCATTATCTATGTACTCTACTCCTATTCTATTCCCAACCCTCTGTGTCAGACCTGCTTTATAACAATGGTTCTATGCAGTATTTGTCCGTTTGTGACTGAGATATTTCACTTAGCATAATGTCCTCTAGGGTCACCCATGTTGTGTAATGTTTCATGCGTTTATTGTTTTTCGGTGCTTCATAATTTTCCTCTATATGACACTCATTCTTAAGGAATTAGGATATCACCTGTTCTCTATTTTCTTGTTAAGTAACTGATAAGAGAAATAAGGAAAAAAACATTTTTTCCTATTTCCGGAGCAGGTGACATTCACAGTTAGGAGAAATGAGTTCAAAGGATATGTTTGGTATAAAAAATTTTAATTTTCATTTATGTTATTTTATAGTTATTTTTTAAAATACTAGAACAAAATGGAAAGTAAGAAGTCTTTGTACTCTAGCAAATAATACAAAATTAATTTTTAATTAAGACAAAGTGTTTTGTTTTCGAAAATGAGAGCACATTTTGATGGAAGATTTTATAAATATGGGAAAAGGGAGAACAACTAGCCAACCTAAGCAGAATTCAGTAGAAGACATCTTCTATAGGTTTTCTGCTTTTAACAGAGGCAAAGGGAGAAAATTATGACAAGCAAAAATATGTCATGGAAGATGGCTAGTATGCAGTCCTGGGCTTTACATATTCACAAATAATCTAGATTTCTCAAATAATAAGATAAGGAGCACCGCTATTTTTTACAATTTTATATTGGATTCCACACAAACTCCTATAAATTGTGTTCTACACTTTCCTTCATTCACGTTTTGTTTCAGACAATCATTTCTATGCATTGTATTTTAGACATTTAATTGCCATTGAGTTATACACACCAATTCTCCATCTTTTCAAGTTTCTTTGGCTCTTTCCCATTTTCTTCACCCCATACCTCTAGCCACCAAACTCTCACCTTAAGATTTCAATCCTGTCTCCTATCAACTCCTGGAAACTCTCCCCTTCTCCCCTTGCACCTTCATACACATCTTACTAGTTGTCCTTCTATTTTCACAGTAATGGTCTTATGTAATATTTCTCCTTATGAGATGTAATTAGTTGACTAAGAATAACTTCTCCTGTCCCTTCTATAGTATTTTTCCAAAATTGTTGCTCCTGAGCACTGCATTGTATTCCATTAGGTGAATGTACCACAATTTCTCAAGCCATTTGTTTATTATTGGCTATCTGATCTGTGTCCATGCTATTGCAATTATGAGTAACTTTGCTATGAACATCAATGTAAAAATCTCCATTTTGACACAGTTCTAATTTCCTTTAGATTTGTCCTAGCAGTGGAATAGCTGAGTCATATGGAGTTTCTGTGTTCAACTTTTTAAAGAAATACCAAATTGCCTTCCAGAGAGTTTGTACCATTTTAAAACCCTATCAACAGCATATGGGAGTTCTACTATCTCCACATACTCTCTGATATTTATTGCTTATTGTCCTCTTAACTGTGGGCACTGCTAATGGGGTGAATTGGTATCCCATGGCAGCTTTTATTTGCCTCTCTCTGATGACCAGTATAAAAGGGAAAATGTTCCCTATTCATGCATAAGAAGACCCAGTATAGGGAAAATTTAAATTCTAATAAAATCAGTCTACATGCTAAAGCAATCACAATACAGACATCATATGCATTTTACAAAGAGTTAAAAAAGGCAATTGACAAGTTTATTAGGAGAGGAAAGAGACTCCAGATAAGAAAAGCACTTCTGAAAAACAAAAACGAAGTGGGAGGAGTGGCATGCCCTAATCACAAAATCCATTATACAGCTGTAAAAACCAAACAGTACGATACTGGTACAATGACAGACACATCAACCAATGAAACAAAATTGAAAATCCAGAAATTAAGCCATCTGTGATCAACTGGAATTACACTAATAAACAAAGCCTATCAACTGGTAAATGACAATCTCTACAACAAATGGTGCTGGTAAAATTGGACTTTGATTTGTAGAAAGCTCATTTGGGATCCACCTCTCATACCATACACAAAAATCAACTCAATGTAGAAATAAAGCCCCAAACCACAAAAATAATAAAAAACAAAATCAGACGAAATATAGAAGGCCTAGCCTTTGGTATAAATAGGCTGACAAGTACTACCAGAAATGTATAATTGCAAGAGGATAAAATTGATGAATAGGACCTTCTCAGCATTAAATCCCAGTGTGCATCAAAATATTTTTACAATAAAGTTAAAAGAAAATCTACTGACTGGGGAAAACAAACAAACAAATAAACAAACTTGACAATGCCATCTGAGATAAGTGTCTTCTAACAAAAGTTTGCAGAATACTACTGGTCCATTATAAGATTGATATCTCAATTACAAAATGGGCAAAAGACATGGAAAGACTTTTCACAGAGGAAGATATTTAGATGGCCAACAGACACACGGTGTATTATTGTTCTTATGCTACTAAATGCATGGAACTTAGAGTAGTAACATCAATTGCTAAAGAAAAAGAATCATGAGTCTGACTAATAGTGTCAGAAAGAAGGTGGAGTTGAACTCTTCAGGAGAAAACTAAGCAAAGATGAATTCTGTGAAATATATTTTATTCCTGGCTATGAATAGGTTTTTACTAAATAATTCAAGAGTTCTTCTATAAGACAGGGAATAACAAAATAAAACAGAAAAAGACTAGGGACAAAATGTACAACTTCCTTCCTCTTGATTCATGATGTTGTCTATAGTTTTACTTCAGAATTTTCAAGTTTAAATAGAGTTAAGTAAGGAGAAGAGAAATGTACTTGGAACATCCATTATCAGAAACCTGAGACTTAGGGATTTGTCTGTTGGGACCTGGCTGCTTCTATGGGCTTTTGTGTAGGAGTGAATATCTTTGTCCCAAAAAACAATGGAGAGTAAGAATGTACTTGGATTGGCCATTAGCACTTACAGAGTTGTGGTGGCTATACTATTTAGACATGGTTACTTTCCTGGGCATTTTCACTGAGGAATATATCCTAGAAAGCACTCCTGGGATTTTGCCTACCTCTTGGGGAAGTCCATCCCTCCCATAAAATTACAAGACAGGGGAGAGAAGCAGGGCGACCATAGCTGGACAAAGGGAAGCAACCCAGCTTCCTGTATCTCAAAGGACAACTGGGTGAAAAGCTTGCCACAGTAAATGGGAATCAGAGATACCCATAAATAAGGAGCAGGGAAGATTGCCATTAGGATACTGTACTTGGGACACACTTAAAGTTTTCAACTTATCAATAACATCATACGTCTAAACAGCCAACAACAAACATAAACACAACAGAAACTGCCTCACTTATACCAAGAATAATTTGACATAAGGACAAGGAAGTTAACAGTCAGTGTCAAACATGATAAAGCAAAATCATTTTTTGCCTAAAAAATATCGAACATACTGCATGCTTAAGAAATACTCCAGAAACAGGAAGATGAAAGAAAAATATTAATTTGGCGTTACATGACCTACTATAGAAGAATTTAATTTGTTAGAAGAAAGTATTGAAACGAAAAAGAACAAGATTCAAGAATTTAAAAAAAAAAAAAACAAACCACAAGGCAAATAAGTTACAACCAACATAGTACTAGTAAAAACAGAAATGCATGAAACTGCAATCCAGAATACAAAGACCAATATGGCAAACTGATTCAGCATGATAAAAGGGGAAAAAAAACCCCAAACAACAGAAGAGTTTAAAACAGAAAATTAGAAAGCTAGAAGACCAGATTATACATAGGAACTTATTAGAAGAGAGAAAAAAAGAGGGATAAAATAAAAACAAACATTAGAATCATTAACAACATAACTCTGTTCATAATTCCAGAACAGTGGCAGGTGGGATGAGGTGGGAAAATAACTGAGAGAATTGTGGAAAAGTTTGTTGTTATATGCTGTCAAGTTGTTAGTGACTCATAGCGACCTTATATACAACAGCCCTAAACCCTGTTCTGTCCTGTGCCAGTTTCACTGTCTCCGACACACTTACCCTAGGACCCCAGTCACTGAATCAATCCACCTCATAGAGGGTCTTCCCCTCCTGTGCTGTTCCTCCACCTCCCAAGCATGATGTCTTTCTCCAAGGACCAGTACCTCCTTGCAATATGTCCAAAGTATGTCAGATGAAGCCTCAGAATCCTTGCCTCCAAGAAGCAGAGTGGTTTAATCCCAGGATGAACCTGTTCATTTTCTTAGCAGTCCATGGTACATTCAATACTTTTATTCAGCACCACAGCTCAAAGGCATCAATTCTTCTATCCTTTGTAGTCATTGTCCAGCTCTCAAATGCATCACAAGTGATTGCAATGACCATGATCTGTATCAGACACACTTTAATCTCCAGAGTGACACCATGGCTCTGCAGTACTCTGGAAAGGTCCTTAACAGCAGAGTTTCTCATCACAATATGTATATTAATAGCCTGGCTCCTGGTGCCAAGAGTGTTGACCGTGGAGCCAAGCACACTAAAGCTCTGAACAATCTCAATCTCTTTGCCATCCATCCTGATGCTGCCAATTGCCCCAGTGGTGAGAATCTTTGTCTTCTTGATATTGAACTTCAATACATATTGAAGGCTGCAATCCTTTACCTCTGCAACAAGAGCTTCAGGTCCTCCTTAATTTCAACAAGCAGGGTTGTGTTATCTGCATAATGCAGATTGTTGATGGATCTACTACCAATCCTGATGCTTCACTTTTCCTTATACAGTACAGCCTCCCAGATAATCTGTTCTTCATATAGGTTGAAAAAGTTTGAACCCTGTAGTGTTCCCTTGCTCTGTTCTGACCACTGCCTCCTGGTCCAAGTATAAGTTTCGCATTAGCATTATCAAGTGTTCTGGGATTCCAATTCTTTTCAGAGTCAGCCACAGTTTGTTATGATCCACACAGTCAAACACCTTTACATAATCAGTGAAACACAGACGTTTCTCTAGTATTCCCTGCTTTCAGGTAAGATCGATCTAACACTAGCTATAATATTCCTAGTACCACGATCCCTTCTAAACCCAAACTGTTCTTCTGGCAGTTCTCTATTGATGTGCTGTTCCAGTCATTTTTGGATAATCTTCAGCAGAATCTTGCTGAGAAAAATACTCCCTGGAATCATGAAAAATTAGCTAATCCACATTTAAGAAGCTTAGAAAACTTGAAAAATTTTGCTATTGTTGTTGCTATGTGCTGTCAAGTCACTTGAGACTCATAGCTACCATATGTACAAAAGCTCTTTGAAGCCTGTCCTATCTTGAGCCAATCTCACTGATTGTTAAACACCTGCTTCCCTTAACACAGTTACTATACAAATCCATCTCTTCTGGAGTAATCTTCTCCTGAGCTGTTACTCCACCCTTTCAAGCATAATGTTCTTTTCCACCAATTAGTCTCTCCGGGCCACATGTCCAAAGTATGTGAGATGTAGCTTCATGATCTTTGCCTTAAAGAAGAAACATGTTTTCACATCTCTAAGACAAACTTATTTGTTTTCATGACAGTCTATGATGTGTTCAGGACTCTTCTCCAGCACCACAAATCAAAGATATTGATTCTTCTTTTATCTTCTTTATTCATTGCCAAACTCTCTGATACATAGCAAGTAATTGTCAAGATCATAGCCTGGACCAAGAGCACGTGAGTCTCCAGACTTATATAATTGTTCTCAATACTCTGGAGAGGTCTGAGACAGCAAATTTTCCCGGTGCAATTTGTCTCTGTATTTCCTAACTGCTAGGGCCAAGAATGCTGATTATGCCACCAATGAAGACATCCAGATGGCAAACAAACTCATAAAGAAATGTTCAAATCCCTAGCTCTAAGAGAGATGCAAATTAAAACAACTATGAGATGTCATCTCACCCCATTAAGAATAGAAAAGTTCAGCAGAACAGCAAACAACAAATGTTGGTGAAGTTGTGGAGAAACTGAAACTCTTATTCACTGTTGGTGGCAGTGGAACTTGGTGAATCCACTATGGAAGACAGTATAGCACGTTCTCAAAATGTTGGAAATAGAAATGCCATATGACCCAGCAATTACACTACTGGGAATATTCTCTAAAGAAACCAGAACTTCCACCCAAGGAGATATATGCAACCACATGTTTATTGCTTCATTGTTCACAATAGCAAAGCATTGGAAACAACCCAAGTGCCCATCAACACACTAAGGGATACAGAAGCTGTGTTGTATTCACACAATAGAATATTATGCAGCACTGAAAAACAAAAAACTCATTATGTTAATTGAAAGATCTCAGTCACAAAAGGACCAATACTGCCTAATGCTACTCTTATTTAACAGGAGTGATATGGGTTGGGGAAAACTAAGAAAAGAGGGGATAAATATGTACATGGTATTGAAACAGACATCACTTCTCTTTCCATCATCCGTAGTCATTGTACAGCTTTCTGAACTCATAGCAAGTAATTGTGAATCTATGACCTGGATCAGGTGCATCTTAGTCTACAGACTGACATTGTAGCTCTTCAGCATTCTTGAGAGGTCCCTGATATCAGACTTTCCCCAATGCAACTAATCTTTTGATTTCCTGGATGTTGGTACCAAGAGTGTTGATTGTGGAGCCAAATAAGCTAAAACTTTAAAAAATCTCAATCTCTTCACCGTCTATCATGATGCTATCAATCAGCCCAGTGATGAGAATCTTTGTTTTCTTGAAGTAAAACTTCATTCTATAATGAAGGCTGCAGTCTTTGACCTTCTGCAGGAAGCACTTTAGATCCTCATCAGTTTTAGCAAACAAGATTGTGTCTTCAGCATAATGCAGGCTATTGATGAGTCTTCCTCCAATCCAGATGCCACATTTCTCTTCATAGAGCCCAACCTCACAGATGATGTGCTCTGCATATAGATTGAAAATAAGGAGATAGAACACATCCCTGGCATACTCCCTTCCTGATTTTGAAACATGCAGTGTTTCCCTACTCTATTCTGAGGACTGCCTCCTTGTCCAAGTATAGGTTTCACATAAGCACAATCAAGTATTCTGGTATTTCCGTTCTTCTCAGAGTCAGAAACAGGATTTTTTTGTGATTTTTTTTTTTGCATAGGCAATGAAGCACAGATAGACATTCCTCTGGTACTCCCTGCTTTCATCCAAGTTTCATCTAACACTGTTGTTGTTGTTGTTATGTGCCGTCGAGTCGCCTGCGACTCATAACGACCCTATGTACAACAGCCCTAAACTCCGCTCTGTCCTGTGCCCATCGCACTGTCTCTGACACTTCCATCCCAATTATACCAGTCACTGAACCAATCCACCTCATAGAGGGCCTTCCTCTCCTGC
>NW_006399770.1:22481114-22492913 GCF_000299155.1 Elephantulus edwardii
TTCAGAAGTCTGCATGCAAGGCAGAGGTGAAGTGGACCTAGGACTAAAACCAAGGACTATAAACTTCATTACAGAAAAGCTAGGAACAACGCTAGAAGTCCTAATCCACAACATAAACAGTCTTCCAAGTATCCTGAAAAACTTACAACCAGGAGAAGATAAAGTAGATGAATGGGATCTTCTAAGAATCAAATCCCTATGGACATCCAAAAACTTCTCCAACAGGGTAAAAAGGAAAGCCACAGACTGGGAAAAAGTATTTGGTAATAACATATCAGATAAGGAACTTATATCCAGAATTTATAAAATACTTGAGCACCACAACAAGATAAAGGTAAATAATCCAATAGTAAAATGGGCATATGATATGAACAGATACTTCACCAAAGATGACATTCAGATGGCTAACAAGCACATGAAGAAATGTTCAAAATCTCTAGCTCTAAGAGAGATGCAAATTAAAACAACTATGCGATATCATCTCACCCCAGTCAGAATAGCAAAATTTAACAGAACAGCAAGCAACAAATGCTGGCGAGGTTGTGGAGAAATGGGAACCCTTATTCACTGAGTGTAAAATGGTGCAACCAAATAGGAACTGATGGGGCAAATTTATTAAACCCATTGAACTTCTTAAAAAAAAAAATGGTGCAACCACTATGGAAGGCTGTATGGCGCTTTCTCAAAAAGTCATCTTTCTTTAGAATGGTTAACAAATGTAGATCTCTTTCAGTCAGTTGGCCAGGTGATTGTCCTCCAGAATTCTCTGCACAATTTGGCGAGCACATCCAGGGCAGGGTCCATTTGTTTAAATACCTTAATTGATATGCCATAAATCCCTGGGGCCTTGTTTTATCTTAATTCTTTCAGAGAATCTTGAACTTCTTCCTTCATCACCACAGACGCTTGACCATAGGTTGTTTCATGAAATTCTGTGTCAGCCAATTCCTTTTGCTATAGTGACTCTGTCTACTCATTCCATCTTCTTTTAATACTTCAAGGATCATTTAATTTCTCTCCAAAGTAGTCTTCAGTATTGTAACATGAGACTTGAGTTTGTTTTTCAGTTCCTTCAGCTTAAGAAATGCTGAGAAAGTTCAGCTCTTTTGATTTTCAGACTCTAGTTCTTTGCTCATTTCATTATAATACTTTACTTTGTCTTCCTGCAATGCCCTTTGAAATCTTCTGTTCAACTCCTTAATTTCTTAATTTCTTCTCTTTTCTTTGGGTTCTTGGCCCTCTAGTGCAATATTGGGAGTTTCATCTGACATCCGTCTTGGACTTTTTTCCCTCCTCTGTCTTTGTAATGCCCTTTTGCATTCTTTATGAATGATATTCTTGCTATATCCTTCCACAGCTCATCTGGTCTTCCCTCACTGGTGTTCAAGACCTTAAACTTTTCCTGAGACATATTTGAAATGCAAGCAGGATAGACTCAAGATCAAATTTTCATTTTCCTGTAAATTTAATTTAACTTTCATTAACTTCAACCTATACTTACATATGAGAAAGTGGTGGTCTGGTCCATGAAAAGCACCTAGCCTAGTTTTCACAGCTGATATTGAACTTTCCTGGTTATTCTTTCCACAGAGTAATCAGTTTGATTACTATGCATTAACATCAGGTGAAATCCATGTGTATAGCCTATGTTTATGTTTCTTATAATAAGTATTTGCAATTACTAACTCATTGTACAGAATTCTCTCATTCTATCTTCAGCTTCATTAGTGATATTGTTCAAACATTCCCACGCTCTGTTGAGGCACTGTTTTCTGGAATAGGAATAAATAAGGCTCTTTTCCAGTCAGCTGACCAGCTAGTTGTCTTCCAGATTTCTTAGCACAACCTTGTGAGCATGCTGACCAGGGAAGCATCTGTTTGTTGAAATATGTCAATTGATATTCCATCAATTCCTGGGGTGTTGTTTATTTTGCCAAGTCCTTCAGTGTAGTTTGCTTTTCCCTCTTCATCACCATTGCCTCTTGATCAATGTTGTTTCATGAAATCCTTCTGTGTCAAATTTTTTTTTATGGCATAGTGATGCTGCATACTCCTTCCACATTGTTTTAATTTCTGGAACATTCAACATTCTGCCCATTGCATGCTAAGTACTGCAAAGTTTAAAGCTGGGATTAGAAAAGGTTGTGGTGCTAGGGACACTATAGCCAATAGCCAATATTATATGGATCTTAGCGAAAAGAAGAGAGTACCAGAGGAATATCTATCTGTTTTTCATTGACTATGGAAAATAATTTGAATATTTGAATCACAATGAATTGTGCCTAAGTCTGAAAAAACTGGAATTCAACAACAATTATTTATGCTCATGTAAAGCTCTACCTGGACTAGGAAACAGGAGTCAGGACCTAGCAAGGAAACAGTGTATGGTTGAAGATTAGGAAATGTGTGCATCAGGTATGCGTCCTTTCTACATATCTTTTCAATATATATGCAAAACATATCATTTGAGATGCTAGACTCTATAAGAAGGAATTGGGTATCAAGATTGAAGGAAGACTCACCAACAACCTGTGTTATGCAGATGACACAACCTTGCTTGCTGAAAATTAAGAGGTCATGAGGTGATTATCACAGAAGTTTATGACTGTAGTCTTCAATATGTTAAAGCTTAACATCAAGAAAACAAAGATCTTCACCACTGGGATGGTTGGTAGCGTCATGATAGACAGAGAAGAGATAGAGAACATTAATATCTTCAGCTTGCTTGGTTCCACAATCAAACTTCTTGGCACAAACAGTCAGGAAATCCAAAGATGAATTGCAGTGGGAAAGTTTACTATCAGAGACCTCTGTAGAGTACTGAAGAGCAAAAATGTCAGTCTGGAGGTTAAATTGCACCTTATTCAGGCTCTGATCTTTGCAATTATTTGCTGTACATCAGAGAACTGACAATACTTAAGAATGATAGAAGATAAATGGATGCCTTTGAATTGTGGTGCTGGAGAAAAGTTCCAAACATACTGTAGATGGCCAAGAGAACAGACAAGGTGATGCCATGCTACTTCTGAGAGGCAATGATTTTGAAGCTTTGTCTCACATACTTGGGCACATGGCCAGGAGGCACCAATCTTTGGAGAAGAAAATCATGGTTGGAAGGGTACAGTGACAGTGCAGGAGAGGAAAACTGCAGATGAGATGGATTAGAAATGCAGAAATGGGATTAGTTCTGTTGAAGATGATGAAATTGGCTCAGTATAGGGCAGAGTACAGAGTTATTACTGTACATAAGATTGTTACTGTGACATGACAGTACATAACAACAACATTTGATGCATCAATGTGAACAAAATTTGTCTTTTTGATCTATTATGTCTTTAATCACTATGTAGAGTCCTTTTACTATGGTTTTCATCCCAAAGTCTATTTTATCAGAGATAAATATTGCCACTCCAGTTTTCTTATAAATTCCATTTGCTTGGTGTTTTCCCCTCCACCCTTTAATTTTTAGTACATCTTTTCCCTAATTTCTTAGATATGTCTTTTGTAGACAACATATTTATGGGCTTCACTTTTTATCCATTCTATTACTCTTATTTCTTTTAATCTATGTTTAATCTCATCACATTCTGTGTGATTATTGGCAGCCAGGTTTTATCATTACCATTTTTCTATTTTCCTTTTTTCTTTTGTTACTGTTACTTTTTTTTCAATTTTTTTTGTTACTGTTACTTTTTAACAACTAACATTCTGTCATCTGCATAATGCAGATTGTTGATGAGTTTTCCTCCAATCCTGATGCCACATTTCTCCTCAGAGATCCCAGGATCCTGGATGATCTGTTCTGCATATAGATTGAAAAGATATGGAACACATCACTGGAGTACGTATTTCCCAATTCTGAACCATGCAATGTTTCCTTGCTGTGTTCTGATGACTGCCTCCTGGTACAAGTATAGGCTTCGCGTAGGCACAATCAAGTGTTCTGGGATTCCCATTCTTCTCATAATTAGCCAGTTTGTTGTGATCTATGCAGTCAAATGCCTTCCATAGGCAATGAAAAACAGATAACATTCCTCTGGTACTCTCTTCTCTCCCTTGAGATCTATTGAACATTGGCTATAGTGTCCCTAGTGCCACGGTATCTTCTAAACCCAGTTTGCACATCTGGTCATCCCTGCTAATGTACAGTTCCAATAATTAAAAAAAAAAATTCAGTAGGATTTGCTTGTGGAGATGTTAGTGATATTTTTTTATAATTTCCACACTCTGTCAGATCACATTTTGTTGGAATTGGAATAATTATAGATGTCTTCAGCCTGTTGCCCAGATAGCTGTCCTCCAGATTTCTTGGCATAGTCTGGTAGGCATGACTATGGCAGCATCTGTTTGTTGAAATATGTAAATTGCTATGCCATCAACTCTTGAGGCCTTGGTTTTTTTGCCAATTCCTTAAGAGGGGCTCAAACTTCTTTCTTCATCATCATTGTCTCTATATATTGTATCATGAAATTCTTCTGTGTAAGCCAACTTCCTTTATATGGTGACTCTGTGTACTCCTTCCAAACTATTTTGATGCTTCCTCAGTCATTCAATATTCTGTCCTCCAAATCCTTAAGTATTACAGCTTGAGTTCTTCAGTTCCTTCAGCTTAAGAAATGCTAAACAAGTTCATCTCTTTTGATTTTCCGACTCCAGTTCTTTGCACATCATAATTTTTTGGTCTTCTTGAGTTGCCCCTTTAAATCTTCAGTTCAGCACCTTAACTTTTTAATTTATGGTCTTTGCTTTGGCTTCTTGGTACTCTAGTAGAACATCCCGTTTCTTTTGAAAACTATCTTGATCTTTTTTTTTCTCCCCCCTCCTATGTCTGTTGCATTCCTTATAGATGATATTCTTGATATCCTCTCACAGCTTATCTGGTTTTAGCTCATTAGTTCAGGGCCTTAAACCTGTTCCTGAGATGGCCTTTAAGATTTGATTTGATTTGATTTGATTTTCTTTAACTTCAGTTTGAGCTTTTGTATAAGTAGTTGTTCCACAATCAGCACCTGGCCTAGTTTTCACAGCTGATATAGAGCTGCTTCAAAATTTTTTTACAAAGATGTAGTCAGATTCCTGTGTAGCCCATCAGTTGAAGTCCTTATGTATAGTTGTAGTTTGTGTTTCTTATAGAAGGTCTTTGCAATGAATAAATCATTGATTGTTATGAATTCTATCATTCTGCCTCTAGCGTTATTTTTGTCCCCAAATACATGCTTTCCTACTTCTGATCATTCTTCCCTGTTCCCAACTTCTGCATTCCTGTCTCCCATTATTATCAAAACATCTTGGTTGCATGTTTGATCAATTTGTAATCATAACAGTTGGTGGAAACTTTGCTCTGGTTGTTGATATATATATTTGAATGATAGTGGTATAAATGGATTTTTTCTTGTATTCATACGAATACTATCCTGTCACTCACAACATTGTATTTCAAGACGATCTAGAAATGGTCTTTTTAACTATGAATGAGATCTCATTTTCCCTCAACTTTTCATTTAAAGCACAGTAAATCATATGATTGCTGATTCAGAATGTCCCATTCCAACCCATTTTATTTTGCTAACGCCTATTTATGTCAATAATTTTTCCATTTTTCCTTAATAAACTCAAATTTACTTACATTCAGATATCTTACATTTCATGTTCCAATTACTAATGTCTGTTTTGAATGTGTCCTTCTTCTTTGTGATTCCCAGTAAGAAGGCTTTTCCTTTGGTGCCATATCTGTTAGTCTACTCTAAGTGTGCTCTATCATACATAGGATTTTTCAGTCCTGTTATATCAGGAGTGGATGGCCAATCCTTCTCCCTAGTTTGTCTTAAGTTGGATGCTTTACTTTATAGCAATATTTGACAGACAAGCATTTTACCCAAAAAAATCAGATGAGAAACATTTCCAGTTACGCAGTTAGCAGATCAGGTATGAGTCTCACCCATCCTTCTTCAGCACATGTGTCTTATTTTCACCCCCACCCCTGATCTGCCAGCGTCCAGCTCTGTTTCCTCTCCTTGCCCCTCCAGGACCTCCAATTCCCTGCCTCCAGCCAATCCTTATTTGATTGCTCATGTCTATGCCCACATCTGTCCACTCATATCCTCTCCACTCCCCTGTGATGTTAGTTCTCCTGGTGCAGGCATGATTTCTCCTAGGTGGTGCAGTTAGACCTGAAACAATGAATAAAATAACACTTAACAGACTTGAAAAAAAATCACTACGATGTTGTTGGAGATTTTAACACAGAACTTTCATCAAAGGACAGATCGACTCAAAAGAAACTCAACAAAGATGCAGAAGAACTGGGCAATACAATTGCCCTCATAGATGTATTCTTGGTATGTCACTCAACTAAAACTCAATTATTTATTTTCTTCTCCATTGTTTGTGGCAGTCTCCAGAATTGATAATATTTTAGGACACAAAACAAACTTCAACAAATTAAAATAAATTAATTATAATACAGCACATTAACTTCTGATGCCACCATGCCATAAAAGACTCTCCCAGAGACATTCTATGAAGCAAGCATAACCCTAATATCCAAACCAGGAAAACGCATTTACAAAAAGACAACTATAGACCAATATCTCTCATGAACATGGACACAAAACTCTTTAACAGTATCAAGGTGAATGAGATCCAACAGTATATTAAAAATAATTGATCATGGAAAAATGTGATTCATAACTGATATGCAGAGATGGTTCAACATAAGAAAAACAAAGTAATTCATCACATTAACAAAGCAAAAAACAGAAACCATATAATCTTACCAATTGATACAGAATGGACTTTGGAAATATCTAACTCACTATCCTGATTAAAGCAATCAATAAATTATTTATGGAAGAAATTACTTCAACATAGTGAAAAGTACACATGTAAAACCAGGAGCTAACCTCATTCTGCATACAGAGTAAATAAAGACCTTTTAAAACTGCCCTCTATTTAATAGGAAGCTCTAGATAGGTCAGTAAGGCTACAGAAGGAAATAAGAAACATTCAAATAGACAAAGAGGTGGTGACACTGTGATTATAAGCAGATGACAAGGAAGTGTAGTAGACCAAGTTAGTAGAGTGCCAGGACATAAGAGCAACATAGAGAAACAAACATACAAACACTGCAGTCCATGATCTGCAGCAAGTACTTCAGGTCTGCTTCAGTTTGAGCCAAGTTTTGTCATCTGCATAATGTAGGTTGTTGATGAGTCTTCCTTCAATCCTGATGCCACATCCTCCTCATAAAATCCCCCTCCCAAATGAACTTTTCTGCACATAGATTGAAAAGATATGGAGACAGAATGCATCTCTGGCACATTCCCTTTCTGATTTTGAACCATGCAGTTTTTCTCCACTTTGTTGAGAGGAATGCTTCCTGGTCCAAGTATAGGTTTCACATAAGCACCACCAAGTACTCTGGGATTTCCATTCTCCTCAAGGTAACCACAGTTTGTTGTCATCCACACAGCCAAATGCCGTTGCAAAGTCAGTGAAATGCAGATTTAAATCTTTCTAATATTCTTTGCTTTCTGCTAGGATCTATCTAACATTGGTGGTAATGTTTCTAGGGCCACAGACTCTTTTAAATCCAACTTGCATTTCTGTTAATTATCTGTCACTGTATTGTTCCAGTTGTTTCTGGAAAATCTTCAGCAGGATTTTGCTTGTGTGGATATTATACAATAATTTCCAGTTTGTTAGGTCACCTTTTTTTTTTTTAATGGGAATAAATATGAGTCTCTTCCAGTCAGTTGGTCAGATAGTTGTCCTCCATATTTCTTGGCACAACTTGGTAAAGTGCAGCATCTGTTTGTTGAAATATGTCAATTGATATTTCATCAATTCCTGGGGCTTTATTTTTTGTCAAGTACATCAGAGCAGCCTGAACATCCTCCTCCATCACCATTGACTAGATTTTATTTCTTGACATCCATTTTGGTCTTTTCTTCCTCTAGTGTCTTCATAATGATCCCTTGCATTCTTCATGGATAATGTTCTTAACGTCCTCCCACAGCTCATCTGGTATTCGTTTATTAGTATTCAAGATCTCAAACCTGCTCCTGAGTTGGTTTTTAAATTCATGTGGGACAGATTTAAGGTCAAATTTTTATTTCTGTGAATTTGATTTGACCTTTTATTAGCTTTAATTTGAACTTACATATGAGTAGTAGGATCTACTACACTGGAGATGAAAAGGTAAGAAAAAATGGGGTCCCTTTCATAATTAAAAAGGCCATTTCTAGATCCACTTTGAAATACAATGTTGTGAGTGACAGGATAATATCCATATGCATACAAGCAAAACCTGTTAATTCCACCAAAGTTCAAATTATGCACCAACAGCCAGAGGCAAAGAGGAGGAAATAGTTTCTACCAACTTTGCAATCAATTGAACATGTAACTGAGATACATTAATAATAATGGGTGACTAGAATGCAAAACTTGAGAATCAGGAAGAAGGGTCAGTAGTAGGAAAACATGGTCTTGGTGACAGAAAAGAGGCTGGGGATAGAGTGATAGAATTCTGTACAGTCAATGATTTACTAATTGCAAATACATTATATAAGAAACATAAATGCAGGCTATACATATGGATTCCCACTGATCCATATACACAATAGTCAGATTGATTATATCTGTAGAAGGAATTGCTAGAGCAGTTCAGTATCAGCAGCAAAAACTTGGCCAGGGAAGACTGTGAAACAGACCGTCAGCTACTCTTACATTTCAAGTTAAAGCTAAAGAAGAGCAAATCCATAGGAATCAAAATTTCACCTTGAATCTATCCCACCTAAATTAAAAAACCCACTCAGGAACACGTTTGAGGCCTTGAACACTAATGAACAAAGACCAGAAGAGTTGTGGGAGGATATTAAGAATATCATTCATGAAGAATATAAAAGGTCATTACAAAGACAGGAAGAAGAAAAGAGCAGAATGAGTGTCAGAAGAGACACTCATAATAATTCACTAAATCACAAAGAAACCAAAACAAAGGGAAGAAATCAAGAAGTTAATGAGCTGAGGGGAAGATTTCAAAGGGCAGTTTGGAAAGGCAAAACAAAGTATTACAATGAAATGTGCAAGAACATGAGGTGAAGCTTCATTATTTTTGTCTTTAGAGAGCACTCCAGTTGCACCCTCTCCAAGATCAGCTGTTTGTTCTCTTGACCCTCTCTGGGATGTTCAGTGCTCGTCTCCAACACCAGAGCTCAAAGGCATCAATTTGTTCACTGTTATCCTTAAAAAGTAACTGGAAAGACAATGGCCTAGATCAGATGATCCTTAGTCTTCAAACTGACATCACAACTCCTCAGTAATTTGGAAAGGTCCCTATCTTCAGAATTTCCCAGTGCAATGTGTCTTCTTTTTTCCTAACTGTTGGTAATAAGGGTGTTAAACATGCACAGAGCTGCAGTCAGAGTATCTAAAGGGCCAAACTCACGTGGTATTTCTTTCTCTTAATTTTTTAAAAATTTTCATATAATAATCGTTTTTTTAACAATATTCAAGAAATCAAAAGGTATTTTGCATCGGGAGAATATACTGTCAAAGTGCTAAAGTGCAAAGATAGCCATTTAAAGACTAAGAAGTACAAATTATATTGTTTTTCAGAAGCTCCTTATTCTTCTGAAAGTTAAAGAATGAATAAAAATGGCAAAAAATATGTTTTTGAGTCCTGGTGTTGGAGAAGAGTAATGAACAAGCTATGGGCTGCCATAAGGGGGTGGGGGAGAGAAAAAAAAAACAACACCCAAACAAGAACTCTATCTTGGAGGAGGGGAAAACTGGATGCTTCTTTAAGGCAATAATTATGAAATTTCCTGTCATGTTCTTTGTGCATGTTATCATAAAGTACCAGTCCTTGAACAAAGATACAGTGCTTGGAAAGAAAAGTCAGAGAAAGAGGATGAGAAGCTCAACAAGATGAATTGACACCGTGACTGCAGCAATAGGCTTGAGCACATCAGAAATGGTGAGGATGACACAGAATATAACATGGTTCAATTTTGTCATTCACAGAGTTACTATGATTTATAGTAGACTCAATGGCACTGAAAAATAACTACATACCCCATAGAGAGCTGTATTGTTAGACCTAAGGCATAACACCACTCTCTGGCAGTTGGAATTAATCAGCAACAGCTATTCAGGAGAAAGATACAGGCTCCTCCTGTATGATTTATAGCTTCAGACATCTAATGGAAGTTTGAATGTAATTAGGTGCTTACTGGAAGCAATGAATGAGACAGAATTAGTGAGTAACAAAACATTTGACAATTCAACAATCTTCACTTGTATGGTTTGTTGTTATTATTTGTACCATTGAGTTGGAATCAGCCCATAACTAACCTCTAAAGAGTTTTCAGAGGGAGTAAAGCACAGAGGAGGAAATTTCTCCTCCTTTCTCTAAGGCAGTCAATAGTGGCTTGTTGTTTTTGTTGTTAGATGCCATTGAGTTAAGTATCATTCATAGGGACCCTATGACAATGGATCTGAACCTTGTCCTATCCTGAGCCATCCTCACACTTACTGGCACACTAGAGCCAGTTGCAGTAGTTACCATGTCGACCGATCAGCTGAGGGGCTTCTCTATCACCAAACTTCTACTACCTCAAGTATCATGTCACTTTCCAAGGAAAAGCTCCTGCTATAACATGCCCAAAGTATGTGAGGTGAAGTCTCATCTTCTTTGCCTCCAGCTGAACCTGTGCAAGACATATTTGTTTGTTCTCTTGGCCATCCATGGGATGTTCAGTGCTCTTCTCCAAAACCACAGCTCAAAGGCATCAATTCTTCTTCTGTCATCCCTATTCACTGTTCAGCTCTCAGATGCATAGCAAGTGATTGGAAAACCATGGCCTGAATCAGACATACGTCAGTCCTCAAAATGAAAAACTGTTTAAAAGGGTTATGTGATTAGGTATTTTTGACAAACAGGAGTCCAGAGCGAAGGCTGAATAGTGGAGTGGACCTGGGGGGTGGGATTGTAAAACAATGAAAGGTTTTTTCTTTTACTTTTCCAAGAGGTCAGTCAGTGTACTAGGTGGAAGGGTTGGGAGGGGAGAAAAGTGCAGCAAAGAATGAATGGAAATCCAAAGACTCTGTACATTTTCATTGAAATTAATAATAAATTAAAAAAATAGCTTTGAACTCTGCTCTATCTTGAGCCAATTTCACTGTCTCTAATACACCTACCCCCATTGCTACAGTTACTATAACAATCCATTTTATCTGGAATTTTCCTCTCCTCCATTATCGCATCCACCTTCCCAAGCATAATGTAATATGTTAAGGCATTTGACTGTGTGGATCACACAACTAAGGGTTACTCTGAGAAGAATGAGAATCCCAGAACACTTGATTGTGCTTATGCAAAGCCTGTGCTTGGACTAAGACGTAGTCATCAGAACAGAGCAAGGAAATACTGCATGGTTCAAAATTGAGAAGGGCGTACACCAGGGATGTGTCCTGTCTCCATACCTAATGATAATGATGATGATAATAAAATACTACTGTCTTTGAAATTCTGTATGCCAATTCTACTTTGTTTTATATAGTAACTATTTGAATCAGCTTAAGAACAATTTTGGTTGCTGTTGTTTCTTATGCATTAAATCAGCAAAGTGAGTGATTTTTATCTTTTTTAATATCTTTGCAAATACTGTATTCATATCTGGTAATTTGATGTTTAAGTAAATAAAGAAATTGATAAAGTAATACTCAACTTAGCTTTTAAATCACAAAAGAATATATAATTAATCACCTTAATAGTTTTAATATTTTAAAATATGT
>NW_006399770.1:22493172-22494952 GCF_000299155.1 Elephantulus edwardii
ATATATACTACATAGTGGCTTAGTGTTAAGGAGGAGTTGTGCTGTCAATTCAAGAGCAAGAGATTCAAATCTACCAGCTATTCTGCAAGAGAAAGAAGGGCAATCTCCCAGTTTGCTCTTTACTGCCTCTGAAAACACAGTGAAGGTCAGCTGTGAGTTAATTCCAACTTGAAAGTATGCAATAACAACAACATGTTAAAAGACATATGCGTTTATATGTAACGTAAACTCCCAAACATAAATAATCATGATCGGCTTTTAAGGCATATTTATCCCATTCGTGATGTTAAGCAGGTGGTATCTGGGTTCTCAACATTAAGTATGATATTAACTATGGAATTTGTGTGTATATTCTTCACCATAAACTGGAAATTAACTATTTGTAACTTTCTAAGTGATGTATGTGTATGTGTGAGTGTGTGTGTATGTGTTATAAGTAGGTGTTTAGTTTGGGAAAATGTTGGTTGTGGGTGTTTTTTTAATTTTTGCACCTAATGAGCTGTGGTTTTTCTTCTCTAGTTTGTTGATAATGATAAATTGCATTAATTGATATGTGAATGCTGAACTATTCTAGCATAACAAGGATAAATATTACCTATTTGTGGCACAAAATTGTTTGTGCATGCTTTTGCATAAGATTTGCTAATATATTGCTTAGGAGTTTCAGATAAGGGCATTTTATCTACACAGTGAGGTTTTTACCTCTTTTAACTCAGTCTTTCCCACATTATACTATTGTATTGGGTAGTAAGAACAATGGTATCATTGAAAATCCATCTATGAAAAGTTGAATTTAGAGACATAAAATTTATTTTAATCAGATCTATTTATACTACTTAATTCCAATTCAATCTAATACAAAGCCAAGCTCATTGTTGTCGATTCCTACTAATAGTGACCCCAAAAGGCATAAAAATAATGTTCTCTTATGATTTCCAAGGTTGCACATTTTTATGTACGCAAACGATATCATTTTTCTCCTACTCATTTCATGGTCGGTTTCAACTGCAGTCCTTTAAGTTAGCATTCTTATTCTTAGACCACTTTATTACACATGGTTAGAAGACTTTTGTGTTCCCAGAGGTGCACGGTTCGAATCCACCAGATGCTCTGCCGGGGAAGGAGGGGCAATCTCCTCCTGCACCAGTCAGATCTGATTTGACGGTATACGCACACAAAAATAATAAAAGAAAATTAAAAAAAAAAGAAGACTTTTGTGTGTGTGTGTGTATATATATATATATATATATATATATATATATATATATATATATATATATCAAGCACTGTTTAATACTTTGTCACTGGTACTTTATCAGTGACAAGTCAAATATTTGTTCATAATATTGAAAAAATTCCAATCCTAAAATATAATTTAGTAAGTTGATAGGGTCATTTCTACAAAGCCATAAGTTTATTTAACAATCATAAAAATGATACAAGATTGGGCAGCATTTTGCACTGTTGAAAATCAAGTCATCATGAGTCAGAGTATCCCAATGGCATGTCTTTTTCTCTTTGTCTCTCTAGCTCTCTTTTCCCCTGCTTTTTATCAGAAATTTGAAATATATATCAAAACTCAAACTCACTATTTACAAGACAATATTGTCATGGTTTTATTGTTCAAGATTACTTTCCTAGCTATTGACTTTGATTTTCACTACATGACAGAACAGGAACCTGAAATAGGGTGTGCATAAAATAAATGCTATCGACTTGGTCAGTTTTTCTATCTAATCATGCTTAAACTGAACAGGTTTATCAGGAGCAGATTGATATA
>NW_006399770.1:22495919-22497338 GCF_000299155.1 Elephantulus edwardii
AGGAATTGCTTTTATTCTATGAATTACATTCTAATAATAATTGGATTTCATATAAGAAGCAGTTGGATTCTAGAAGGTAGATTCTCTTGTTTTAGTTGAAAGTTGGATGTAAACTGGTTTTTATTTTATTCACAATCCTATGTGAGATGACTGGATTAAGCTAACAATGAGCTGTGAACTGGAAGCCTCTTGTTTAAGTCAATCAAGACCTTGTGGATGGCCTTTTTAATTGTGTTTGGGAAGAATATTCTTCTAAGTGGTACAACAGTGGTCTGGCTTTTGCTGTGCTGAGGTAACTTGGGCTTGCTGTGATGCTGAACGCTGTGTCACTAGTGTATCAAATGCCATAATGATTGTCCATGGTCGACAGAGTTTGGTGGAGCTCCCAGATTAAGATAGGCTTGGAAGCAGGATTGCTATCCACTTCCTAAACAACTTGTCTCAGGAAAATCTATGAACACTAGCTAAACAATGATAGTTATAGAACAGAGTTCAGATCTTCTGTTCATATGGAGCTAGCTATGAGTAATGCTCTACTGAAAGGCACTTGACAACAATTGGCTTTATTCAACTAATGTATGTTTTTCTTTGCAAATGTTAGTAGAAATCTGAGTTGGTTATCTTAATGCTGCCTACCCTATTTTTACACAGCTTTAACTCTTAGGGATTCTCCATCAAGAGCCTTCTATTTCAAAGGCTGTAATCTGTGGGAGAAGGATGGGTAATCTCTCATGCAATTAACTACCTTTGAAAACTCGGCAGAGGGTAAGCTATGGGTAATTTACAACTTGATGATACATAATAACAATAGCAACAATCTTTGCAGAAGAAAACTGGCTCTTTTTATTTATCTTACAGATGATTGGTAGATGTGAACTGCCAATACGCCACCAGATCACACTCTTTAACTTTCAAGCACGCACACACACACACACACACACACACACACATACACACACACACACACAAATACACACAGGTTGGGTTTAGAAGAGGCTGAGGACATGGCACTAGAGACAAAACTGGCAATGTCAGATGGATCTTGAATGAAATCATAGAGTATCAGAGGAATGTCTGTGTTTCACTGAATATGCAAAAATATTTGACATGTAGATCACAAGAAATTGTGACTAAAGTTGACACCCAGACCACCTGATGGTGCTCATAAGAAACCTATACTTGGATCAAGAAGTAGTTATCAGAACAGAGCAAGGATAGCATGGTTCAAAATCAGAAAAGTCTATCAGCGATGAGTCCTGTTTCCATATATTTTCAATCTATATGTGGACATAATATTCAGAAAGCTAGAAAAATGGGGCATCAGAATTGAAAGAAGACTCATGAACAACCTGTGCTTATGCAGATGACACAACCTTGCTTGCAGAAACTGAGGAGAGCCTGAAACAGTTTCTGCAGAAG
>NW_006399770.1:22499728-22500605 GCF_000299155.1 Elephantulus edwardii
ACAATAAATATCTATCTAACATCTATCTATCTCACAAGTTTTCTCTTCTCTTCTTCTCTCTTTCCTTCCCCTTCTGTGTGTGTGTGTGTGTGTGTGTGTGTGTGTGTGTATGTGTGTGTGTGTATATATTCTTCTGAATTAAAAATAATGCAAGACTATCAATGCTGTGAAAATGGGCAAGTTTTTAAAGTTTATAATTTATGGTTATCTTCTCATTCTGAATATTTGCTTCTGTACTTATTCTTTTATTTTTTAATTTTATATTGTCTTTATTTGTAATTGTTGTTCTCAGGTGCCATTGAGTCTCCTATGATTCACAGAGACCCTATGACAAACAACAGATCTGGACTTTCCAATTCCTGCAAGATCTCTATTATCACCAATATGCTCAAGCCCATTGTTACAGTCACTGTGTGAGTCTACCTTGTTAAGGATCTTTCTTTATCTATTGACCTTCCATCTTTCCAAGAATGATGTTTTTGTTTTGTTTTGCTTTTTTTCATGAACTGGCATCTCTTGACAACATGCCCCAAAAATGTAATGTGATGTTTCACCATTCTCGTCTCTAAGGAGAAACCTGATTATATTTCATCTGAGACACATTTATATGTTCTTTTGACAATTCATGGGATATTCAATATTTTTCTCCAACATCACAATTCAAAGGTACATATTCTTCTTCTGTCATCTTTATTAATCTTCCAACTTTCAGGTGTATAGCAAGTACTTGAAAAAATTATGGCCTAGATCAGGACCATCTTAGTCCTTAAACTCACACCACTGTTCTTTAGCACTTTGAAGAGATCCTTGGCAGTGCATTTTCCCCAATGCAGCATGTCTTTTGATTACTTATGTATTGATTGTGGAGCCAGTAAAC
>NW_006399770.1:22502570-22519992 GCF_000299155.1 Elephantulus edwardii
GGACTTTACCTGAAAGACTATACGGGAATCATAGTGACAATATTTGTGGAAAAATTAAATATAAGCAGTCAAAACAAGGCCAGGAGCTGACTATGCAACATATCTCCAATTATTTCAGTTATTTTGTCTTTATAAATCCCTCAAAATGCATCTGATTTTTCAACTTAGGTCTTCATCTGTATAAAATGGACTAGATATTTTCCACATTCTTGAAAGAACTGAAAAACAGTTTATGAAATACCAGGTTTGAATAGTTTTAAAAAATAGTCATAGGAATAAAAATGAAAGGCAGTTTCTAAAACTGAGACAATTATGTGCAGGAAGTCTCTTTTTTTAACTATCACATTCAATAATATAGCAATGTGACACTAATCCAAGCATGGAACTATTGTAGCTTCCCTCTTAAAGTTGCTTTTTAAAACTCATTATGCTTAAAAGCTGACTGAAAGATTTCTGCAAAAAACCCAAATTTCTACGATCAGTCAGGATATCTTTTTTTTTAACCCCCACCCCCCACCCAACCCCTAGTATACTCCACTCTGTAGCCCTCATTCTGAACTCTTATGATAATCATAATGCCCTAAAATACATTACTTTTAAACTGTTCTCTCCCTCATAAGCTTCAATGTAGTATGCATAATTTATCTAGTTTTTCTCAGTCTTACCCTCACCCTGATGTCAGCCTCCTTCTACAACAGTGGCATCATACGGTATTTGTCCTTTTGTGACTGAGATATTTCACTCAGCATTATGTCCTCCAGGCTCACCCATTTTGAATAATATTGTATGAGTTCCTTGTTTTTCAATGCAGCATAGTATTCCATTGTGTCAATATACCACGGCTTCTCTATCCATTCATTTTTTGATATCTTAAAATATCTGAAAAAATATGTGGCTGACCTCTGCTTCAACTCTGATTTCCAAATAACATCTATAATTTAATTTTATATCATGAAGTCCTTAAAAATTAAGAGATTTTTAAAATTTTGTTGTTTTTCTTTTTGGCCTTCACAGTACACAAAGATACTTGGAAATCATACTGATGGCTAATCTCTTATTTATCTCATGGCTGGAGCATATCATGTTTAAAAAATGTCCTCAAATGCCTACTGTCTAATTTTTATAAAAAACAGGGAAATGAGGAATTAAGAAGCACCAAACTCCCAGTTTTTCATGAGAAACAAGTAAGTGAATAAAATCAAGTAGATCAGGAAATTATTAACTCTGATAATTATTAGAATATTATGAGAGCTGAATGAAATTATTAACTATTATGTGATAACTTTGATTTATTTTATTTTTTTTTATTGTGTTGAATACCACACTGTCCCAACTCTGCAACTGGAGAGAATTGCCTATTGTCTTTCCAGATTTGGATATTAGTGCCTGTTTTTGGAATGTGCAGATACATACTTTATTATTAAGAACATTATTATAAAGGTAGAAGATTAACTAGTAAAACATGGATAGGGACCCAAGAAGGAAAAAAATTAAAAAAAACAAAAACACAAATTACTTTCCTTTTCAAATGAAGTGAGTACCTAATGAAATCCTTGTCTTTGTATTGTTCATCTTAGAAGTCACACTAAGTACAATAGCCACAGGGATAGCCCAAGGCACTATGAGGTAAATTGAGGCATCCTTCTGTAGAAACCCTAAAGAAGGAAAAGAATCATCTACAGAAATACTACAGTATATTATTCAAATGCACAACTTTACACACAAAATCACAAGTTATACAAAAGAATAGAAAATAAGGCTCATTTAAAGTAACAAAGTAAGGTATATCATTGCTAATGTCAGGTGGATCTTGAGTAACAACAAAGAAGACCAGAAAGAGTTTATATGTGTTTTACTGACTATACAAAGGCGTTTGACTGTGTAGATCATAAAAAATTATGGATATCATTGAGGAGAATAGAAATTCCAGAACACTTAATTGATGCATAGACCAAGAAGTGATTGTCAACAGAATAAGAGAACACTACATGGTTTAAAATCAGGAGAGGTATGCATCAGGTGTATCCTTTATCCAATATTTTTAAAATATATACTGAGCAAATAACTTGAGAAGTGGGACTATATAAAGAATAATATGACATTAGAATTGGAGGAAGCATCATGAACTTTCTACTTTATGCAAATGTGACAACTTTACTTGCAGAAAATGAATGATACTTTAAACACTTGTTCCAGAAGATAAAAAAACCTACAACCTTCAATACAGGTTACATATAAATATCAAGAAAACAAACATGCTCACCTCTGGACCAAAAAAACAAAATAATGATAGACAATATTGTGATATAAGATTGAATTTACCAATTTTTTTTCTTGGATTCACAGTCAAAATGTATGACATCAGCACTCAAGAAATCAAAAGACATGTTTCACAGTGGAAATGGGCTGTCTTCTCCAAAGTGCTAAATAGCAAGGATTTCCATTCAAAAACTAGGTTGGATCTGAGAAAAGCTATGGCATTTTAATTCTTCCAATGTATCTCAAATTTGGACAAGGAATAAGGATGACTGAAGGAGAATGAATGTCTTTGAATTGTGGTGTTGGCAAAGACTAATGAATATCACATGGAATCCTAAAGGGATAAAGAAATTGATCTTTGGATATATGATTAGGCACTGTTGTCATGACATTAGTCCAGAACGAAGGCTGCATAGTGTAGTGGACTTGGGGGGAGGGATTGTATAACTATGAAAGAATTTTACTTTTACTTTTCAAAGAGAAGAGTGTACTGGAGGGAGGGATGAGCAGGGAGAAAAGTGCAACAAAGAAAGAATGAATGGAAATCCAAAGTCTCTGTAAACTTTTATTAAAATTAATAATAAACATATTAATAAAAATAAATTGATCTTTAAGAGAGTGCAACCAGAGGGCTCCTTTGAGGCAAAAATCATAAAACATTTTTTCACTTGCTTTGGGCATACTTTCAGGAGGAACCAGTTATTAGTTAGTGACATCTTGCTGGAAGAGATTGAAGATCAGAGAAAGAGTGGAAACATTTCTCTGAATAGATATACACAGTGACTATCAGAATTACATGGCAGAGAACTTCAGGCTGTACAGTATAGGACAAGGCTCAAACCTGTTGTTCATCAGAGTGTTACTATGCATCTTAGATCATTCCATTGCACCTAATGACAATACAACATAAGATCAAAGACCTTTGGATATACATTGCTTAAAGTCTCGCATATTAAGCAAAACGTTAACATTTTCATCCTACCAACTTCTCCATGAGAGAAAAGAACTGGCAATCTCTTCCCACAAATATTACATCCTAGAAAACTCCCTAGGTAGGTCTTTGAATTACTATGAGTCAGAACTCCATGACATAATACATAAGACTAGGGATCAGCCTACTAAATACACATATTAAAACTACTCTTTTAGATATGCTCAAAGATTTAAGGGATAAAGTGAGCAAAAGATAATGATGAAATCAAGGAAATTATGCATGGACTAAATGAGAATGATAATGGAAAGATAATATTACCTATATGTTGTTGTTAGATGCCATTGAGTAGCACTTACAGAAATCCTATCGACAAAAGATCTGAGCTTTCTTCTGTCCTGTGACATGCTTATCATCTCTGAAAAATTTGAGGCCATAATTGCAATCACTGTATCAATCCACCTCAATGGGAATCTTACTTTCTTTCATAGAACCTTCATTTTTCCAAGCATGAAACTACTTTTCAAACAATGTCCTCTTATAAGGATAAGTCGAGATATAAGAGATAGAGACTGGTCCACTTGACCTCCATGGAACAGTTCTGGGTGCACTTTTCCCTAAGATATATCTATATATTCTTTTGGTAGTCTATAGAATACTCAGTATTCATCTCCAACACCTCAAGTCAAACCATTTACCTCTTCATCTGTCATCCTTATTAATTACCAAGCTCTCAGCAGCATAGCAGGTGATTGAAAATGCCATGGCCTGAATCAGACACATTTTAGTCTTCAAGCTCTTAAGCATTTTTGAAAGGTCCTTAAAAGCAAATTTATCTAGTGCAATACATTCCTGACTGCTGGTGTCAATGGCATTAATTGCTAATCTAAACAAGTTTAAATCATTGACAACTTTAATCTTTTTCTCTATGTATTATGATGTTGTTTGCTAGAACTATGGTTAAGACCTTTATTTTATTGATGTTGAGATGTAACCTATACAAAAGGCAATATGTAATTCTTCAACTCTTGTGATAAGAATTTCAAGTCTCATCACTTTTAGCAAACAAGGATTTATTATCTATGCAAAAGAGGGTGTCCCTAGAGCCTTTGACCAAGAGTGAAAGTCTGCTAGAGAGTGGATTTAAAATCCCTTAATGAGTGGATGGGTCTGTGGGCTGACCAGGGGCCTGGAGCCTCTACTCTGGGAGTTGACTATAGCCCTTGGGCCAAATTTATTAATTTTTTAATGAATGTTCTTTAAATGACACAGCAATCTTTAGTGTATTTGCTATACTGAACAACTTGGAATTGTGATGCTGAACACTGTTCCATAGTCCTGTCAAATAGCATAATAGTTACCCATTATGTACAGGGTTTGGATGAGCTTCGAGATTGATTCCTGCTGGGAAGCAAGAGTGGTATACACTTCCTAAACAAGATGCCTCTGGTCACTCTACAAACTCTCTAAACTATAATTGTACAGAAATTATATTAGTTATAGAGCAGAGTTCAGGTCTGTTGTGCAAAGCTCGCTCTAAGTGACAATTGACTTGACAGCACTTAACTACTGCTAACTGAGACTAGTGTTATTATGTCTGGAGGAACACTCTTTGAACATCACTCTTTGTTAATGTTCTGTATGAAGTAACCTGAGTTTGCTGTGATGCTGAACCTCCTGTCATTGGGGTATCAAATACCAGAATGGTTTTCCAGTGTGGACAGTGTTTGGTGTAGCTCCCAGTTGTAAAACAAACTGGAAGCAGGAGTGGCATCCACTTCCTAAACCACATGCCTTTAGTAACTCTATAAACTTGGAGAAATGATGACGGTTATGGAAAGACATTATGTCTTTTGTTCATTGAGTTACTGAGTTGTGCTTGACTGACAACAATCAACAACAACAACAATGCAAGTTATTGGTGAATCTTTTCCCTATCCTGATGACACATTTCTCTTCTTAAAGTCTAGCTTCATGCATGAATTAGTTGCTTAAAATACAGATTGAAAAGGTATGAAAGAAGAATACAATTCTGATCTTTCTTATTTTAAATCATGCAGGATTTCTTTGCTCCATTTGGATAAAAACTTCTTTTCTAAGTATAGATTTTACATGAGCATCATTAAGTGTCGTGGAATTCCCATTCTTCTCAATGTTATCCATAGTTTGTTATGACTCATATTCAAATGTTTTGTTGTTTTTATATGTTGTTGAGTCATCTGCAGCTCTTAGCGACCCTATGTACAACAGCTCTGAAGCCTGCCCTGTCCTGAGCCAGTCTCATTGACTTCCACTGACCTACCCTCATTGTCCTACTAACTGTATCTATCCATCTTATCCAAGTCGTTCCTCTTCTTCTTCCTCCACTCTTTAGCAAAATGTTCTTCTCCAAGAATTAGTCCCTCCTGGCCACATGCCCAAGATATATGAAATAGTTTCAAAATCCTAGCCTCCAAGGAGAAACTTGGTTTCACTCTAAGACACACCTATTTGTTTTCTTGGCTGTCCATGTTATGTTCAAGATTTCTCCAGCACCACAACTCAAAGGCATAATTTCTTCTTCTGTCATCCTTAGACATTACCTAGCTCTCAAATTACTTTGAATAGTTAAAAAGATAAAAAAGGGGGGAAGCATTATATGGGTATTCTCTGCTTTGAACCTGGTTGTATCTAACACCAGCAATAAAAGCCCTAGTGCCACAGCCTCGTAATAACCTCGCTTTGTTTAATAAATGGTGCTGGAAAAATTGGAAAACTATCTGCAGAAAACTCAAGGAAGATCCACACCTCACTCCATACACAAAAAACAATTCAAAGCGTATTATGGAACGAGGACTAAAAACAAGGAGGTTTAAGGAGGATGTACAGCCAGAATGCTCCTTGGAGGCATAGATGACAAAACGTTTGTGTCACATATTGTGAGCATGACGTGTAGAGAAGCTATTCCTTGGAAAGGGTTATCATGCTTGGAAGCTAGAGGGTTGGAGAAAATGAGATGAGAAAGACTCGTTTTCCAGGTGGATTGACACAATGACTGCAACAATGGTCTAAAGTATGTCAGATATGGTTAAGATGACACAGTGTAGGATCAGGTTCAGGTCTGTTATTTATAGTATCACTCTGGGTCATTTTAGACTTGAAGGCACCTCTGGTGTTAAAGGTTTATCATTCCTAATGTCTTACATAAGCATTGATTAACTGCTCATTTTGCTTGAAAGTATTTATTGTATTAAGGAGAGAAGATTATGGTGGGACACAGGCCCCATTCTACTAAAAACATACAAAAACTCATGGGATCTCAATATTAGTTCTCTCTTTCTGTGAAGCCCACTTCCCAGCTAGAATGCAACTGACATTCTACTACACTTACCAATCTCTGTGTCACCGGCCTGCATCACCTACAGTCATGTGAGTTATTCCTCAGATGAGCCTGAGTCTCTGTGGGATCTTCAAGTGAACTACTAAACCCAAAGGACTTAGAAGAATAGGGATATGAAAGAAGGAAGGATTGCTGATTTCGGAAATCATGGAGTCATACAGTGGATCAAGCATGTAGTCCGTAGTTGACTTTTCACTTCTTGAAACTGTTCTGCTACCCAGCAAAACAAATTAGTAATGCACTTGATGCCAGAGTGATGGGGTTCATTACAAAGGTCTAGACTCCCTGTAACATGTGACTTTGGAGAAAAAGGGGTAAGGAAGGGATAAACAAGAGAATTAGAGATTACTGATTTCTGGATGGGATCAGGAAAACCAATGGATTAATGCCATTTGGTTTTGTTTTGTTTTGTTGTTGGTGGTGTTTTTTCAGTCTGTTATCCAAGAGAAAGTAGATATATCACTAGTTTCCGATTTTATGGGGATAGACAAATCAGAAATTTATTACTTAATATTTACATGGAAAAAGCATAAAAATGAAGAAGTTGGCTTACATGCTTTCATGACACAATGAAGGCAGCAGTAGGTCAAGAATGTCAGAGATGATGACGATGGCACAGGATAGGAGAGAGTTCAGATTTGTGATGCATAGGATTACTGTGAGTTGTACTGATGTCAGTAGCAATTAACAGCAACAACATCAACTAAACAAGCAGACTAGTTAACATGTATGATTAGTTTCTGATGCTAGAATAGCTATTTAATCCACATATGATTTTTTTAACCAATGTAGAATTAAAATATACTATGTGCAAATAATGTTGAATTAATTTCTATTTTATACAGATGTCCACTGGATTAATTTTGCTACACTTTAGTTTAAAGTTCTAAAAATAGGGTTAAACATCTACTATCAACATGTTGTTGCTGTTATGTTGATTGCCATGGAGTGGAGCATGACTTATAGCGACTCTACAAAAAAAGAACTGAAGTCTTTCAATACTATTGTTTCTCAAAGTTCATAGAGTTTCCAGAAGCATGTTGTTTAGGAAGTAGATGCCACTCCTGCTTCCAAATATCAACATAACCAATTAAAATATAAAGGCATTTAGCTTGAAAAAGCAATTACATAAATTGATCAGGATAGGTATTTTTATGTATATTTTTACTTTTTATTGGTTTGCATATAAAATACGTATGCATTTGGTTTAATTCCTATTTCTTCATTCACATTGAGTTTCATATAATCATTCCCGTACACTGCTTTAGAAAACAAATCATTATTCATCTATGCCCACTATTACCTTCTCTTTTCAGGTCTCCACTGTATCTTTCCTAATGCTTTCACTTCTCTCCTCCAGCCACCAAATTCTATGACCCTGTGATTTTCCTTCTCCTTATCCTCAGGTCCCCTGCCTTCTACATTCTTCCTTTCCAGACATCCTTCTATTTTTACAATAGTGGTCTTATGCAGTATTTCTCCTTGTGAGACTAAGTCCACTCAGCATAATCTTTCCAGCCTCTCCCATGTTATATATTATTTTTCAAAATCACTGCTGCTGAGTGCAATATAACATTCATCATTTGAATGTATCACAATTTCTCCATCGATCTATTCATTGATGGGCATATAGGCTGTTTCTATTGCCTTCCTATTGTGAATGACATTGCTATGGACATCAGTGTTCAAATTTCCATTTGTGTCTCAGTTCTATTTTCCTTAGTGTATGTTCCTAGCAGTGGAATAGCTGGGCTATGTGGAATTGAGGCAATGACAAATTGACTTCCAATATGACTGGGAAAATGGAAAGGTATCATTTTACAATCACACCAACATTTATTGCTTACTATACTGTTAAACTTTGTCACTGCTACTGGGGTAAGATGGTATCTTATTGCTGTTTTGATTTGCATATTTCTCATTGCCAAGCATTTTAAACATTTCTTCATGTGTGTCTTGGCCATCTGAATGTTTTCCTCTGTGAAAGGTCTTTCCATGTCTTTTGCGCATTTTGTAACTCAGTTATCAGTCTTTTTCTCATTAACAAAAATATTACAATACAAAGACATTTATTCTGAAAAAATAATTGCATAAAATGAACAAGATAGGTATTAATTTTTAACTAAATCAGACGACAATAGATTCTATAGCATGTTATGCATATGAGTCAAAACAAATGTTTCAGTATGCTATAATTTATATTACTTACAGTGAATAATCTCTTTTTTGTTTCATAGTCCAAATTAGAATAACATAATAAAGCATAAGAAAACAATTCAGTTACAGCACAATTTTTTTCTGAGGTAATTTTTCCCGTTTTTATAAGGCATGTAAGAAGTAATCAAAACTGAGCATCTTAATATGAAATCAGGGAGACTTGTGCTTTTTCTTTAACTTATAATGAAACAAACTCTATTGTCTTAGTGGTAATTAATTGCACTGTCAGCCCAGAAGCATTCATTTTTCATCCACCAGCTGCTCCACAGGACACGTAAAGGCAATCTCCTTCCACGAAAATCGATGGAAGCTTAGTTATGAGTTAATTATAACTTAATAGAATAAAACAAGAAGATCCTAGCAACCACGATCCAAAGTCTGTTCATAAACAGTGGCTTAAATCAACTCAGTCCTCCTTCCATTAAAGTTTACAGCTGTGCAAATCAAATGGTAAGCAGCAGAAACAGAACTGACTCAAAGGCAGTGTCTGAATTGGAGGAAACATGGTCGTCCATAATTATTATTAGGTACTATTTTTTTAAGTGGTGAATAAAATGTAATAATTATAAAATAAAATTATCCTTTTTAAAGTATGTGAAATTGAAACATCAATCTGATACTTTGAAATGAGCTTATTATTTAAAAAATAATGAGCTACTGTTGATTGGTCAAAAAATTATGATTGCCATTTGCACTAAAAAATAAAATAGTTAAAACAACTGTTTTGTAGGAAGACAACAGAAACATAATGCCATTTTAGTGTTCTCCTTGCTTTTATGAATAATCAATGGATGATTAAGTTTATGCCGTTTCAACATTTAGGAGGGATATTAAGTTTTATAACACTTAAAATCAGAAAATAAAGTTTGTTATAGTTTTTATCACTGAAAAGTCTTTTTTAATATCGGAGGTTAATTAAATTTGTTGTTCTGAACTATTAAACATAGCATCAATAATACTCTGGGAAGTCTATGTTGGTCCCAGAATCAAAATATTAAAAGTAAGATCATAGGTAATAGATGAGAATCATTAACAAAAGCAGAAATTATATATATATATAATTTTATATATATTAATAATATTACATATATATATATCTCACTACAAAATTTTACCAAGAGAGAGAAGACCAAGTCCATAAACTATGAATGTTAACTTCAACTAAATTATGGTCACTCTACCAAAAATTTGGCTTTGCATTAAGAAGTGATATTTGGTAACATTACTACTGAAAAATCAATTATGTACTTGGACTGGTTTTTAAAAGAAATTTATACAAACTATTGACATAAATATAGTTAGTAACAAAATTAATTTTTTTGCAAATATCAATTTCATTATGAAATGTTCATAAATTTAGAAGAATTAAGTAAGTGTATTATATTAATTAAACTATAATGGCATTTTTCTTAGTATGAACTACCAAACTGGGAAGGCACTTCTTTGAGGTTTTATAGATGCATGGCTATGTTGAAGTTTGATGCTTTAATTCATTATTTTTAAAACATATTAAAGTATTTTAAAATCATCAAATATATTTCTTATTCAAATTAAATTATCTCAATGGAATAATATTTTAAATAATTTTAAAATGGAAAGAACAAACTTATTTTGGAAATTCTATGTCTTAAAAATAACACAGAGCCTATTGCCATCCTATTGACTCTGATTCCTAGTAGTCCCATGTCTCTACACACATGAACTTCATAGAGATTTAAGGCTTTCATCTTTCAGATATAAGTCACCAGATATTTCATCCAAGGTTTTTCTTAATAGATTTGAACTACCAACCTTTCAGTTAGTATTTTTTTTCCCCCAAGACAGTTTCTCCTTACAAGTTCCAAGTATATGAGATGAAGTTTACTACTTTGTCTCTAAAGATCAACCTGGTTGTACTTCATCTAATAATCTTCTTCAACATCATAACTCTAAGGCATCGATTCTTCTTTCGTTTACCTTATCCATTATCAAGATAACAGAAGAATAGGAAGCTATTGAAATGCATGGCTTAAATCAAGCAGACCTTAGTTTCAAAATTAATATTCTAACTGTAAAGCACTTTAGAGAGATCCTCAATGGTAGTTGTACCTAATGCAACATTTCTTTTTATTTCTTGACTGCTCTTACTGTGAAATTTAATTCTGGATCCAAACAAAATTCGATGATTGACAAGTTCTTTGACAACAATCTTTTCACTATTGCCCATTAGCTCAGGAGTGAAGATTTTTATTTTCTTAATGTTAAGAATTGTGGAACAGACCACCAAATATTTAGGATGCAAGTTCAAGCTGAAGCTAAGGAAAATTAAATCAAATCCACAAGACCTTGAGTCTATCACACCTGAATTTCAAAGCCATCTCAGGAACAGGTTTGAGGCCTTGAATACCAATGAGCAAAGAGCATATCAAGAATAACGCCCAGAAAGAGTGCAAAAGATTATTACAAAGACAGAGAAGGAAGAAAAGACCAAGATGGATGTCAGAAGAGACTCTGAATATTGCACTAGAGCATCAAGAAGCTAAAGCAGAGGGAAGAAATCAAACCATTAAAGATTTGAAGAGAAGACTTCAAAAGGTGGTGTGGGAAGACAGAGTAAAGTATTACAATGAAATGTGCAAGGAGCTGGATTCAGAAAATCAAAAGGGCTGAACTCGCTCAGCTCAAGGAACTGAAGAACAAATTCGAACCTCAAGTTGCAATACTTAAGGATGCTTTGGGCAGAATATTAAATGATCCAGTAAGTATTACAAAAAGATGAAAAGAGTATACAGAGTTATTATACTGAAAGGAATTGGCATACATAGAAGAATTTCATGAAACAACCTATGAGCAATAGTCTATGGTGATAAAGGAAGAAGTTCAAGCTGCTTTGAGCCAATTGGCAAAAACTAAGGCCCCACGAATTGATGGTAAACCAATTGACATATTTCAACTGACAGATGATGCCCTAGATATGCTCACCAAAGTGTGCCTAGAAACCTGGAGGACAACCACTTGGACAACTGACTGGAAGTGATCTATACTTATTGCCATTCCAAAGAATGGTTATCCAACAGATAGGAACTTAATGAACAATATCATTTATATCACACACAAGCAAAATTCTGCTTAAGATTATCCAAAAATGACTGGAATAGTACATCAACAGAGAACTGCCAGAAGTTCATGCTGAGTTACAAAGGGTTGTGGTACTAGGGATATTGTAGCTAATGTTAGATGGGTCTTGGATGAAAGCAGGGAGCACCAGAGGAATGTCTATTTGTGTTTCATTGATTATGCAACGGTTTTTAATTATGTGGATCACAACAAATCGTGGCTAACTCTGAGAAGAATGAGAATCCCAGAACACTTGGTTGTGCTAATATGAAACCTATACTTGGATCAAGAGGCAATAGTCAGAACAAAACAAGGAAACACTGCGCAGTTCAAAATTTGGAAGGGTGTATTCAGGTATGTGTTCTATTTCCATACATTTTCAATCTTTATGCGAAACAGATTATCAGGGAGGCTGGGCTCTATGAGGAGAAATGTGGCATCAAGATTGGAGGAAGACTCATCAACAATCTGCCTTCTGCAGATGACACATCCCTGCTTACTGAAACTGGAAGGACCTGAAGCGCTTGATGTGGAAGGTCAGGGACTGCAGCCTCCAGTATGGATTGAGGCTCAATACCAAGAAAACAAGATTATCAACACTGGGCCAATTGGCAACATCATGATGGATGGTGAAGAGACTGAGACTGTTAACAGTTTTGGTTGGCTTGGCTCCACAGTCAACACTCTTGGCACCCACAGCCAGGAAATTACAAGACGTATTCTGATGGAAAAGTCTGCAGTTAGATACCTAAAGTACTGAAGAGCAACAATGTCAGTCTGGAGACTAAGGTGTGCCTGATACATAAAAATGGTCTTTATAATCACTTGCTATGCATCTGAGAACTGGACAATGACTAGGGATTATAGAAGGAGAATTGATGCCTTTGAGCTGTGGTGTTGGAGAAAAGTATTAAGTAAACCATAGAATGCTAAGAAAATGAACAGGTCTGTCCTAGAGAAGGTTAAAACAGGCTACTTCTCGAAGGCAATGATTCTGAAACTTCATCCATCATACTTTGGACATGTTGCAAAAAGGGATCAATCCTTGGAGAGGGACTTCAGGCTTCAGAGGATATAGGGACAGCTCAGGAGAGGAAGACCCTCTATGAGATGAAATGACTGATTGACTGGAGTAATGGAAATGCCTGTGTTGGAGACAGTAGATTGGCACAGGATAGAGTAGTGTTTAGGGCTGGTGTGCATAGGGTTACTATTAGTCACAGGCAACTCGACGGCACATAACAACAAAAATAACACATGTTAAGAAGTAATAATATTGAAAAAAAAAGAAGTAATAATATTGAAAGTTGTTGTTTTTGTGTGCTGTTGTGTTGGACCTAACTCAAAGCTGACTTTCAGTAATATTTTAGAGACTATGAATCACATGGAAGGAGAATTACCCACATTCTTCTATAGACCAGCTGTTAGGTTCTAACTATGTGCCTTTGAGTTGGCAGCTCAATTTTTTCCTTACCACTAAATCAGTAGAGCTCCCTACACACTAATTGTTTTTGTTGAGTACTGTTGAGTCTGTCCTTCCAGTGGGCTTTCAGAAGTAGTTAATCATAAGGGAGGACTTTGCACATCTTTCTCCCATAGAGCAGTTGATGGATTTTAACCACATACACTGATAATTGCAGCACATGCTTTTACCACGATTGTGTTGTTGCTTAGCATGACTCATAGCAACCCTATGAACAAAAGGCCTGAAGCCCCTCTACAACTATTGACATTTATCAAAATTCATAGTTTCTAGAAGCATGTTAATTAGGAAGTGGATGCCACTCTTGCTTCCAAAACTGTCATAGTATGTTATTGTTGTTATGTGTCATTGAGTTGCCTGTGATGTATACCAACCCAATGTACAGCAGATCTGAATCCTTTCCTGTCCTGAGTCAGTCTCACTAATTCTGACACACCAACTCCCATAGGCCCAGTTACTGTTTCAATCCATGTCATCCAGGGTCTCCCACTCCTGCACTGTCTGCTGTCTGTCCACCTTTCTGAGCATGATTTCCTTCTCCAAGGACCGATCTATCCTGGCCACATGCCCAAAGTAAGTGAGAGAGAGCTTCAAAATCCTAGCCTCCATGGAGAGACAACTTTCTAGAATTTTGTTTTCAGCCATGATCCATTTGGCATCAGCAAGGATATCACTTGTTCCATAGCCTCTTCTGAAGCCAGCTTGAATTTCAGACAATTCTTTGTGGAATATCAGTTGACTATAGGTATATATGTTAATTTCTGGCTTCTCAATTTCTTTCCACTAGTCCATGTTCTTATTATACTAAAATGATACTATTTTAGTTAATACAGCTTTGTAGTAGATTTTGAGATCAGGGAGTGCCATGGCTCCCAATTCCATTTTGTTTTTCTGAAGTACTTTGCTTTATGAGGGTTCCTGAAAACCGCTGTACCTTGGATAATTGTCTGCATGAAAGTTTAGAGGTACTGCTTTGAACACTCAGCAGGACTCTAGCTGAAAACAGCTTATTAGGCAAACAAATGGACGTGTCCCCAAGAAAAACAGGTTCTTTTAATAAGAACACATATGACCCAAAAGAGCAGCTGTGAAAACTACAGTTCTAGAGATCTTGTAGAAATTACTGATTTACAAGAAGCTACTGTCCTTAAGATTTTATACAAGAATCTACTGTCCTTAAGAATTTATAGTAAATAGAAATAAACTTTTGGTGTCCTTTTTAGTACTATCTGAGTGGATCTTTAAAAGCCCTGGCTTCTATGTGCCCAAGGACACAGTCTTTTCTAGTCCCATAGGTAATTGTTAGATGTATTACTTTATGGTTTTGGAAATAATTGTTTGTTGTGTAGCAAGAAGTCTGGCTTTTTTGATAAGTAATGAAACGCCTGTATTCTCTATTGGGGCCTTGTCTTTTTGAGCAGGTCCCAGGTGCTTCACTTTCTGTCTTTGTTTGCGTGGTTTTTTTCCTCAGCAGAGCCACATCCTCAATCCTGCTAGTAAATGGCAGGCAAAATTATTATTTCGGTCTCTTTCCTTTCCAAATAAAGTTGCCAATTGTCTTTTCTATCCCTATAAAAATTAATTTGGTATCTATATTGGAATTGTATTTTGAACCATACAGTGTTTCCTTGCTCTGTAGGTTTTGCAGGTTAGCCACAATTAGTTGTAATCCAAATAGTCAAATGCCTTTGCTTAATCAACGGAACATAGATAGACAGACATCCTTTTGGGTATTCTTTGTTTTCTACCAATGTCCATCTGACATTACTTTTGTACTCTTTGTTTTCTGTCAAGATCCATCTGAATTTGACAAAAATGTCTCTAAACCAAGCTGGTATTTCTGGTTATTCTCTGTCAATGTACTGTTCAAATAATTTCTGGATAATCTTCAACAGAATTTTGCCTGCATATTATATATGTGATATTTTATGATAACTTTCACATTCCGTCAGGTCCCCTTTTTTGGGGAGATGGATTAAATATGGGTGTTTGGTTTTCTTTTTCCCTGTCAGTTGGTCAGGTAGTTTTCCTCCAAATTTCTTGGAACAATCTAGGGAGCACATCCAAGGCAACATCCATTTGTTAAAATATGTCAATTGAGATTCCATAAATTCCTGGGGCTTTATTTTTTGCCCAAGTCCTTCAGAACAGCCTGAACTTCCTTCTTAATCACCATTACTTCTTGATCAGATGTTGTTTCTTGAAATTCTCCTGTATCAGTCAATTCTTTATGGTACAGTGACTCCTTCCATCTTCTTTTAATGCTTCTTGAATCATTCAATATTCTGCCTATAACAATCTTAAGCATTGCAACTTGTGGCTTGAATTTGTTATTTAGTTCCTTCAGTTTAATAAAAGCTGAGCAAGTTTGACCCTTTTGATTTTCTGACTCCAGCTCCTTGTACATTTCATTATAATACTTTGCCTTATCTTCCTGAGAACAGATCATTCTGGAAGCGGGCTTTAGGAGGAAGAATATGGCATCAAGATTGGAGGAAGATTGATCAACAATTTTTGTCATGCAGAAAACACAATCTTGTTTGCTGAAACTAAGGAGTACCTGAAGCGCTCACTGCAGAAGGCCAAGGACTATAGTTTTCAATAAGGATTGAAGCTCAACATCAATAAGACAGAGATTGTCACTACGGGATCAGTTGGCAGTACCATAATAGATGGAGAAGAGATTAGGGGTTGTTAACAATTACAGCTTGTTTGGCTTCACAATCAATACTCTTGGCACCAGCAGTTAGGAAATCAAAAGATAAATTGGACAGGGAAAATATGCTGTCAGGGAGTACTGGGAACCAACAGTGTCAGTCTAGGGACTAAGATTCTCCTAATCCAGGCTATGGTCTTCAAAATTATTTGCATCAGAGAGCTCTACAATGACTAAAGATGACAGAAGAGTAGGTTTCTTGAAGTTGTGGTGCTGGAGAAGAGTCTTGAACAAACGGTGGACTGCCAAGGAAACAAATAAGTCTGTCTGGGAGAGGGTGAAACCAAATTTCTCCTTGGAGGTTAGGATTTTGAATCTCTGTCTCTCATACTTTGGGCATGTGTCCAGGAGGGACTGATCCTTGGAGAAGAACATCATGCTTGCAAGAGTTGAGGGGCAGTGACAACACATCAGAGGAAGAACCCCTGATAAGATGGATCAATACAGTAATTAGGTCAATGGGAGTTAGTGTTATAGAATCAGTGACTGGCTCAGGATAGGGCAGGGTTCAGAGCTGTTATAGATAGGATAGCAATGAGTCACCTAGCAATAACAACAACAACAAATTGAGATTGTGTTAAACATGTAGATTGCTCTTGGTAGAGTTTCATTTTTACTTTATTGATTTATTTTTACTTCCTATCCTTGAACAGGGAACATTTTTTCATTTACTTAGGCTATGGATCAGTTCTAACTCAATGATACACAAAACCAGCATTGCTTCTCACAGTAGTGTTTTGTAGTTTTCTTCATGAAGGTCTTTTGTAACTATAGTTAGATTTATTCCTAAGTATCTCAATTTGTGCTTGACTATTGTAAATGGCATAGATTTCTTAATTTTCTTTTTTTTTGTTACTGTAGAAGAATCTCACTGATGTTTGTATATTTTTCTTGTATCCTGTCATTCTCCTAAATTGATTTATTAGGTCTAACAGGGCTTGTTATTTGTTTGTTTGTTTCTTTTGTTGAATCGTTGGAATTTTCTAAGTATACTATTATTATATTATCTACATATAGTGACAGTTTTACCACCTCTTTGCTGATCTGTATGCCTCCTTTTTATTAATTTTAATGAAAGTTTACAGAGACTTTGGATTTCCATTTTTACACACTTTCCTCCCTGCCTACCCCTCCCTCCCAGTTCACTTTTCTCGTTGAAAAGTAAAAAAAAAATAATATTAAATTCTTTCATTGTTATACAATCCTTACAATTCCCACCCCAGTCCACTCCACTATGCAGCCTTCATTCTGAAATCCTGTCATAACAAAAATACTTAATCATATATCCCTTTTAAACAGTTCTCACCCTCATCTGTTTCTATGCAGTATATATACATATAT
>NW_006399770.1:22520231-22521936 GCF_000299155.1 Elephantulus edwardii
TCAGTCCTTCTTTACTCTTATTTCCTTCTCTTGTATTGCCCCAGCAAGTACTTCCAATACAATATTGAATAGGAGTGGTGAGTATCTTTGTCTTGTCCCTGTGCTCAAGGGAAATGTATTGGGTCTTTCTCCATTGAGAATAGCATTAGCTCTTGGTTTTACATATACACTTTTCACTATATTGAGGAAATTTCCTTCTACTCATATTTTGCTGAGTGTTTTAATCAGGAAGGGGTGTTGGATTTTGCCAAGAGTCTTTTCAGTTTCAAGTTAGAGCATTATGTAGTTCTTGTTCTTTGCTTTGTTAATGTGATGATTTATATTGATTGTATTTCAATCCAGGTA
Source organism: Elephantulus edwardii (assembly GCF_000299155.1). Lineage (NCBI taxonomy): Eukaryota > Metazoa > Chordata > Mammalia > Macroscelidea > Macroscelididae > Elephantulus > Elephantulus edwardii. The sequence goes on from NW_006399770.1 coordinate 22,520,577, forward strand.
AAAACATAACAAAAATAAAGCTATAGTCCAATATCTCTCATAAATAAAGATGCAGAAATTCTTAACAAAATCTAGGCCAATAAAATCCAACAATATATGTTAAAAAATTCTCATAATCAAGAGGAATTCACAAGTGTGCAAGCAAAGTTCAGCATAAGAAAAATAATTTTCCCTTCCCTTTTGACTTCTTCAATCTCTAGTACCATAATCAGAGCCTCTTCTCACATTCATTTTGGAATTTTCTGTCTTTGTCAAGATCTTTTGCTTTTTCCAAGTGTATTATTCATTGTCGTTCCACAACTCCTCTGGTCTTTGATTGTTAACGTATAGTAAAACAAATTTATTCTTGAGATGGCTTAAATTTCAACTGGATAAAACTCGAGGTTATAGTTTTCACTCCCCTGGACTTGTTTTCCTTTCCTAAAATTATAATTTTTTTCTAAAATTATAATTTGAACTTCCATAATTAGTGTTCCATAATTAGTCTGAACTCACTTCTTGTTTTGACTACTGATATTGAGCTACGACTTCTCACACAAGTAGTCAAACTGATTCAGGTAATGCCTATGTTAATAGCAACTATTTAAGCTGTTTGGGCTTTTTGTGGTTTTTTTTTAAGTAATTTCAATGAGTAAATCATTGATTACACAAAATTATTCATTGTAATCTTTGACCTCATTTCTGTCACCATGATCACAGCTATCAAATAAAAGTCCTACTTTGTTTGCACCCTTTGTCATTCAATCAACATTTCTTATTAGTGTACCTGGGCTGCATGCTCAATATATAAATATTAAGACTGTAAAAATAAGTACATTCTATCTTACTTCATCTTTGGTTTTACTATTAGTCCCCCCTTTTTCCATTTAGACAACAGCTTCTTGATATGTGCATCAGGGTATTATCCCACCCCCTCAACTACTACTCTGAATTCTGAATAAATAATTCATGAAGACTGACTCTCTGAAAAGTAATGTGGCATCAGGATTGGAGGAAGGCTTATCAAAAACCTATATTATGCAGATGACACATCTTTGCTTGTTGAACATACAGAATATACAAAACCTTTGCTGCAAAAGATTAACTTGAGCCTGAGGTATGGATTATATATCTACACATCAGAAAATCAAAAGAAACAACAGTCATTATTATGATAAATAGAGAAAGGATGGAAGCTGTCAATGATGTCAACATCCCTAGTACCAGCAGTCAGAAAATTAGGAGATGTATTGAATTGGGCAAGTCTGCTTTCAGTTGACTTTATGTTGGTTTGAAGATCAGATATGTCTAAATCAGGCCATGGTCTTTTTAATCACTTGTTTTGTACCAAAGAGCTGAATACTAAATAAGAATGACAGAA
>NW_006399770.1:22523946-22532774 GCF_000299155.1 Elephantulus edwardii
TTCTATAGTATATATATTTGTTAATTGATACCTTTGAGTGATTATATATTATATATTATTTTCTGTTTATTTGAAATATTGCCAAATAAAAAGATAGATGCAGCCTTTTTTTAATAGAGAATATTTCTTTATTTATCTCACCATATTATAATTAACACTTTTAATCTTAATCAGAATTAACTGAGGTATTTGTTTAAAAATGTGTTTAAGTTCAACTTTTCTATACTCTAATGACCTGGAATTTTCATAGGCAGGATTTGTAACTTTATGTTTGCATTTTTGCCCTGATATCATTATCCAAAATATACGTTTTTGTTTGGTTGATCAATTTATCTAAATGTCTATTCCAGTTGCCAACAACTGACATAAGAGAGCAAAGAAAATATTCCCTAGTGATTTCATAGCTGTTGTTTCTTGTTATGTGCTATCAAGTCAATTATGGCACATAGTGATTCAATAAACAATAGCCCTGAATCCTGCCCTAACCTGAGCCAATCACAGTGTCTCTGGTACACTTGTCCCAATTACCATAGTCACTGTGTCAATCAATCCATCTCATCCAGGATCTTTCTCTCCTCCACTGATGTTCTACCCTTCCAAGCTTGATATCATTCTCCAAGGACCAGCCCTTTCTGGCAACACACTCAAAGCATGTGAGACAGAGTTTAAAATTCTTCCTTCCAAAGAGAAACATGGCTTCACCCTCTCCTGGACAGAACTGTTTGTTCTCTTTACAGTCCATGATACATTCAATACTCTTCTCTAACACTACAACTCAAAGGAGTCTGTTTTTGTTCTGTCATGTTTAAGTATTGTCCAGCTGATTGATGCATATGCTCAATTTTAATATGACAGGTATTCCAAGTGTAAGCATCTTTTTTGGTATTCCTTTAGCCTTTTATTCATAATGTTTTTGTTGTCATGTGCTGTTGAGACACCTGCAACTCATAGCAACTGTATATACAATAACTCTAAACCATGCCCTATCTTGAGCCAATCTCACTGTCTCCAACACACCTATCCCAATTACCCTAGTTACTGTATCAAATCCATTTCATTTATGGTCTTTCTTTCCTATGCTGTTCCTCTATTCTTCTAAGTATGATGTCCTTCTCCAAAGACTGGCTTCTCTTGGTAACATGTCCGAAGTCTGAGATACAGAACTTCAAAATCCTCACCTCTAAGGAGCAATTTGATTTCACTCTCTGCAGGACAAACCTGTTTGTTCTCTTGGCAGTCCAATACTGTTCTCTAACATCACTCAAAGTCATTGATCCTTCTACTATCATTCATAGTCATTGTCCAACTCTCTGATGCATTTCAACAAATAGTGAAAACTGAAACTTAGATTTTAGTCCTTGGACAAGAACATTATCTATGAAGAAGAAGGTCACTACAAAGACAGAGGAGGATGCAAATACTAAGATGGATATAAGAAGAAATTCTGAATTCTGCACTAGAATGCCAAGAAGTCAAATCAAAGGGAAGAAATCAAGAAGTTATGGAGCTAAGGAGAATATTTTTAAAAGGTTGCTTAGAAAGACAAAGCAAAGTATTATAATTAAATGTGCAAAGAGCTGGAGTCTTAAAATCAAAATGGCTGAACCTGCATAAAATTTCGTAAGCTAAAGAAACCAAAGAAAAATTTCAAACCTTGAGTTGTAATACTTAAGGATGCTATGCATAGAATGTTGAATGATCCAGGAAACATAAGAAGATGAATGTATACAAAGTCATCAGAAAATAATTGACTGACACAGAAGAATTTAATAAAACAGTATATGACCAAGAGACAATGGTTATTAAAGAGGAAGTTCAAGTTGATCTGAAGGAATTGGCAAAGAAAATGTTCCCACAAATTTATGGAATACCAATTGATATATTCATCAAGGAGATGCAGGCCTGGACATGTTCACCAGGTTGTGCCGAGAAATGTGGAGAATGATTACCAGGTCAACTGACTGGAAGAGATCTATATTTACTCCTTTTCACAAACAAACAAACCCAAACAAACAAAAAAAAGATGATCAGATAGTTCTTGTGTTGTTGTTATGTGCTGTCAAGTCACCTGTGACTACCCTGCTCTCTCCTGAGCCAACATTATTGTCTCTAACACATCTACCCCCATTATTTAAGTCACTGAGTCAATTCATTTCACTGAAGGTCTTCCTCTCTTGCACTGTCCTTCTACCCTCCCAAGCATGATGTCGCTCTCCAAAGACTGTTCCCTCCTTGCAACATGCCCAAAGTATGTCAGTCAGAACTTCAGAATTCTTTCCTCCAAGAAGCAGTCTAGTTTTACTCTCTTGAGGATGAACCTCTTTGTTCTTCTAGCTGTCCATGGTATATTCAGTACTCTTTTCCAGCATCACAACTCAAAGGCAATAATTCTCTTTCTATCATCTCTAGTCCCTGTCTACCTTTCTGATGTATACCACTTAATTGCAAAGATGGTGGCCTGGATCAGGTGCCCCTTAGTCTCCTGACTGACATCGTTGATCTTCAAGACTCTAGAGATGTCCCTGATAGCATACTTTTCCATTGCAATTCATGTTTTGATTTTCTGACTGATGGTATACAAGAGTGTTGATTGTGGAACCAAGTAAATATCACATACAAGTAAGATCCTGCTGAAGATTATAAAAAAACGACTGGAATGTTACATCGAAAGAGAACTACTACATGTGCAAACTGAGTTTAGAAGAGGCCATGGCCCTAGAGACATGATAGCCAATATTAGATGGATCTTAGGTAAAAGCAAAGAGTAGCAAAGGAATGTCTGTCAGTGTTTCATTGACAAAAGCATTTGACTATGTGGATCACAACAAATTGTAGCTAACCTTTAGATGAATGAGAATCCCAGAACACTTGATTGAGCTTATGCAAAATTCTATACTTGGACCAGGAAGCAGTCATCAGAAGAGAGCAAGGAGATGCTGCAGGGTTTAAAATCAGGAAAGGTGTATGTCAGGAATGCATTCTATCTCCATACTTATTTAATCTGTATGTGGAACAGATCATTCAGAAGGCTTGTCATTTTGAACAGGAATGTAGTATCAGGATTGGAGTAAGACTTATGAGCAACCTACATTTTGAAGATAACACAACCTTGCTTGCTGTAAATGAGGAGGAACTGAGACATTTACTTCAGAAGGTAAAAAAAAAAATACAGTTTTTAATATGGATTGAAGCACACTCTCAAGGAAACAAAGGTTCTCATCACTGGGCCAATTGGCAGTATCATGAGAAGAGATTGAAATTGTTAACAACTTCAGCTTGTTTAGTTCCACCATCAACACTCTTAGTGTCAATAGTCAGGAAATCAGAAGGTGAATTGTATTAAGAAACATTTTATTCAAAAGGAAGGCTAATTTAAGAATGGGGTGGGTGAAGTCTCTCTCAGGGAGGAGTGATAGGGAATGGCAAAGGACACTCTGACAAAGGAGATTAATCCGAACTGGCTTTGACAAGAACTGTGGCAATTGAACAATTAAAACAGACTTTCAGGGTGGGGAAAGAAGAACGAACTGGGGAGGAGGGTAGAGAAAATAGTGCAACAATGAATGAATGAAAACCCCAAATCTCTGTAAATGTTCATGAAAATTAATAAAATTTAATAATAATTAAAAAAAGAATGGGGTGGGACAATGTTTAACAGAAACTCTGTGCCGTAGTCCAGTAGGCACTGCTAACTCAAAGACAGCAACTCTCTGATGGTTCAAATTTACCAGAAGCTCTGCAGGAGAAAGACAATTTTCTTTCTTTCTGTTAGAGTGTCTGAAATTTCACAGAAAGGTTATGAAAGTGAGAGAGTAAAAGCTTCACAAATCATTTGTGATCTTTTCTTCTTTAAATTAATTGTAGGCCTATCTAAGAGAGCACTTGTGTCCTTATCACTAGTGGCAAGAAGGCTGTGCTGTAATCCCAAAGGCACACAGTTCAAATACACCAAGCAAGAGAAGGATGAGTAATCTCCTCCCATGTTAATTAACTACCACAGAGCAAGGAAACTGCCACAGGGTCAGCTGTGGGTCAGTTCCAATTTTTAGGTACACAACAACAACATACAACAAGGGCGCTCTGGTGATCTAATGGCAAGTTGTGCTGAAATCCCAAAGGCAGTGTTTTGAGGCCATGAGCTGCTGAGAGGGACAATAATGAAAAACCTCCTCTTATGCAATTAACTGGCTCTGAAAATCTACTGAAGTGTCAGCTTTGGGTTACTTCAGATCATGAGAGACACAACAACAAGAAGTAACCTAAAGGGATTTTTGCTCCTGTAATCCGCATGATGTTGCATGTTTGACAAAAGGTTGTGCTTTTCTGGCGGTTTGAAACCAGCACCAGCTCAATGGGAGAAAGATGAGCAATCAACTTTTGAAGATTTCACAGCCTTTAAAGACCCATTGGAGGGTTAGTTATGAGGCAGTTCCAACATAATGGTAGTGAAATTGAGGGGTTTGGTTTTGTTTTCATGTAAGCTAGACAATATTTATTCATTTAAAATTTAAAATGATAAATCAAGTAAAATGTTCTAGAATTTCTTCAAAGATTTGGTTTTGTCTTAATTAATTTTTATTTTAAATTGGTTTGCATTTTATATTAATCTTTTAAAAAAATCTTTTATTCCTCCGTCACATTTTACCACCACTTTCTTCTAAATGTGATCTATTCCCCCACAGATGTTTAATGATGTATTTGTACACTAAGTTTTAAGAACCATGCAGCCTTGATAAATTATTTACTATGTATGATGTTTCAAACAAAACTCCTCTGATCTAAAAGGTGGAAACAAGGAGAACTTCACACACATCAGGAATCCCAGAGGTCTTATAGGCTTTGTATAACAACTCAATTTTATTGTCAAGATATCAGGTTTACTTTCTCTCTACAGTTTGCGTATTCAGTATGGGTTCTGGAGTCAGTGGGCTTCAGATGCTTCTTGACTCCTCCAGGGAGAAATCAGAAACTGCTTCCCAAAATGTTGAATATAAAACCTACATTTTGCTTGTTCCTATTTGCTTGTCTTTACTAACAAAACCAATTGATTGTTATTGAAAATGTGTTATTTAGACTATTTGGGATCTTTCTCTAGACGTAATTTGCTGTTGGTCAATAATTAAGGGGAAATGTGAGGAAATTGCTATCTTCTAACCAACCAAATAGATACTGGAAAAAAATTAGTTTTTTACATTTTTACATCATAAGCACACCTTTAATATCTATCTATTTATTTATCTATTTATCTATCTATTTATTTATTTATTTATTTAAACAACTGATGTGAATTTAGCACATTACACATTAATTTCCAAGGCTATTGTTCTATAATGTAATTTCCTAATTCTTAAGATCTAGCATCAATTTCCCTGCTCTGTGAACTAGAGATAATATGGTTCCCAGTTTACTGAAATTGAAAAATTAGTTTCTGTTGCTTACAGATGGAATACTTACTATTAAAATTAATTGAATATGCTGCTAGCTGAATGGTTACTAGTTTGTTCCTACCATTTGCTCCAAGGCAGGAAGATAGAAACTATTCTCATATCGATGAGGAATCAATTAGATGACAGTGGATTTAGTTTTGGATTCATGTATTTGTACTGAAAAATTAATTATGTGTCTCTTTTTTAAAAAAAGGAAATTGACCACAAGGAGTTTGGGTAGTCTGAGTTAAGCTTCACAAACCTCAATTCTAGATAATATTGGCTTTTATGTACACTGAAGATCTTTGATGGCTCAAATGGCTCAGCTATGAACCAACTAAAGTAAAACCAACCCAGTAGTACTAGGAAAGAAAGTTGTGATAATCTGTTTCTATATACTTTACATCTAAGAAAACCATGTTCATCATTTCTACTCTGTAGTATTCAGAATCTTGATGGAAACTTAATAGAAACAGATTTTTGTTAAAAAAAATTGGTTATATTCACAGATATAAATTTCACCAGATTTTTTAAAAAATCAGACTATATTTCCACAGAGCAATACATTTATTTACACAAAAATATGTACTGTTTTTGTTATTATGTGCTGTCAAGTAGACTATGACTCATAACAACCCTATGGAAAAAAACTCTGATCCCTATTCTATTCTGAGCCAATCTCACTGTCTTGACACACCTATCTTCATTATTTTAGTTTTTGTGTCAACCCATCTCATCAGGGATATTCCTCTCCTGTGCCATCCCTCCACCTTTCCAACCTTCTCCAAAGACTGGTCTCTCCTGGATATATGCCCAAAGTACATGAGACTGAGTCTCAAAATCATTGCTTCCCAAAAGAAACTTAGTTTCACCCTTTCCAGATACAACCTGATATTTCTCTTAACAGTCTATGGTACATTCAATATTCTACTCCAGCACCCAAAGTCATCAATCATTTTCTGTCATCATTTGCCATACTCCAGTTCTCTAATGCATAGCAAGTAATTGTAAAGACCTGGATTGTAAATGGCCTGGATCAGGCATACCTTAGTCTCTAGGCTGACATCCATACTCTTCAGCACTCTGGTGAGGCCCTTGATAACAGATTCCCCTAATGCAAGTAATGTTTAGATTTCCTGACTGCTGGTGCCAAGAGTGTTGATTGTGGAACTGAGGAAGCTGAAATTGTTAACAATCTCAATCTCTTCTCCATCTATCACGATACTGCCAATTGGCCTAGTGGTAAGAATCTTTATTTTCTTGATATTTAGCTTTAACTAATATTTCAAACTGCAGTCCTTGACCCTCTGCATCACATGCTTAAGGTTCTGCTCAGTTTCAGTAAGTAAGGTGGTATCATCTGCATAATGGAAGGTTTTGATGAGTCTTCCTTTAATCTTAATGCCATATTCCTCTTCATAAACATCTATCCTCTCAAACTATCTGTTCTGCATACCAAGTGAAAAGATAAGGAGACCGGACACATCGCTGATGCACTCTTTTTCTTTTTTGTTATTAATTTTTTTACAATGATTTGCTTACAAAGTCTGTATACATTGTTTTCCACACTTTATTTGTTTACATTGTGTTTCATACAATTATTCCCATACATTATATTTTGTTAAATTAATCAACATTGAAAAATGCCCACCACTGCCATGTTTTACCAGATCCCTGCTGGATCTTCCCCATTTCTTTTATCTACTCCTCATTCCACCCAACAAATTGTACAACCTTATGATTTCCCCCTGCCCTTCCTCACCCCTCTCCTCCTACCTTGAATTCTCTTACACGTTTTACTAGTTATCTTTCTCTTTCTACAAAAATGGTCTTATAAAGCATTTGTCCTAATGGGAGTGAATTAGTTCATTCACTATAAAGCTCTCCAGTCTCTCCTAGGTCATGTAATAATTTTTTTAAATCATTGCTCCTGTGTGCTTCATAGTATTTCATCATGTGAATGTACTACAATTTCTCAGTCCTTTCCATTATAGTTGGCCATTGGCTGTTTCCATGTTCTTGCCATGTAAACATTGGTATACAAATATCAGTTTGTGTCTCAGTTAAATTTTCTTGAGTTATATTCCGAGCAGTGGAATATCTGAGTAATATGGAATTTCTGAATTCAGCTTTTTTGAGAAATTGCCCAACTATCTTCAAGAGTGGTTATACCAATTTATACTCCCACTGACAGCGCATGAGAGGTCCTAACATTTATTGCTTGCTGTCCTGTTAAACTTTGCCACTGCCACTGGGGTGTAATGATACCTCATTGTGGTTTTGATTTACATCTCTGTCATTGTCAGTGATTTTGAGCATTTCTTCATATGCTTGTTAGTCATTCAAATGTCTTCCTCTGTGAAAACTCTATGTTGTTTGCCCATTTTGTAATTGTGCCATCAGTATTTTTCTTGTGTATGCTCTGTAGTATTTTGTAAACTTTGTTATGAGATCCTTGTTTGAGATGGTATTGACAAATGTTTTATCCCATTCAGTAGATTTTCTTTTCACTCTGTTAGAAAGTTTTTTATTTACACAGGGATTTAATTTTCAGAAGGTCTCATTCTTGAATGTTATCCTCTCCTGATTGTGTATTTCTGGCTGTGTTTGTCAGTCTTTTTATACCATGGGCTCCCATGCAGTGTTTCCTTGCTCTGTTCTGATGACTAACTCCTGGGACAATTATGGGTTTCACATGAGCACAAGCAGGTGTTCTGGGATTTGCATCCTTCCTAATGTTAGGCAGAATTTGTTGCAATTTCACACAGTGAAATGGCAATGTATAATCAATGAGACACTTATAGACATTTCTCTGGTACTGTCTGCTTTCAGACAAGGTCCATCTGACATTGGCAGTGATGTTCCTAGTACTACAGCCTCTTCTAAACCAAGTCTGTATATAAGATAGTTCTCTGTCAATGTACTATTCCAGTCACTTTTGGATAATCACCAGCAGGATTTTGCTTGTGTATGATAATAGTGATATCATTTGAAAATTTCTATACTCTGTTGGATCACCATTGTTGGTTTTTGTTTGTTTTGTTTTAATAGGAATAAATACGGATCTCTTTCAGTCAGTTGGCCAGGTAGCTGCCCTCCAGATGTCTTCGTACAATCTGGTGAGCACATCCAGGGCTGCATCTGTTTGTTGAAATATGTCAATTAGTATTCTCACTATTCCTGGGGCCTTGTTTTTTTGCCATTTCCTTCATAACAGCTTGAACTTCCTCCTTCATCATCCTTTCCCCTTGAACATAAATTGTTTCATGAAATAATTCTGTTCTTTGTCAGATATTGTTCTTTTTTGTAAAATGACTCTGTTCCAGCCATCTTCTTTTTATACTTCCTGGAATATATATATATAGATAGATAGATAGATAGATAGATAGATAGATATAGATA
>NW_006399770.1:22532962-22533526 GCF_000299155.1 Elephantulus edwardii
AGAGAGAGAGAGAGAGAGAGAAACAGAGAGAGAGAGGTGTATTAATGAGTCTTGCTTTTATGAATGTGGATATTATTCCATCACTGATGGCATTGTACTCCTGGATAGATCTTTAAATATTTGTTTGATAATGCATTTGAAGCCATTACTATTCACTTTTCAATTTTTATTCTCAGTACAGTAGACCAGTAATGATTTTCTATTTCAAAATAGCCAATATCAATCCATCCCAATTCATTAATACTCAGAAGTCAATCCTTATGCATTCCATTTTAAATTTAAAAAAATTCATATTTTCCTTGATTTTTACTTTGTATATTTCACCTTCCAATTACTTATGATTGTTTGCAGTCATTTCTCTTGATTCTGAGTATTGCCACATGAGTAAGTGAAGATATTTGAGTAAAAGATTTCCTTAATTGTCATCTGCTTCCTAAACAACATTCCTCCAGAAGCTCTATGAACTTTGATAAATGTTGATAGTTATAGAAAGACTTCAGCCTTTTGTTCATAGGGTTGCTGTGAGTCATGTTTGACTCGAAGGCAATCAACAACAACAACAAC
>NW_006399770.1:22534101-22537149 GCF_000299155.1 Elephantulus edwardii
TATGAGTCATGCTCAACTCAACAGCAATCAACACCACCACCACCACCACTCTGGATTCAGGAGTGGCATCCACTTCTTAGACATCATGCCCCTGGAAACTCTATGAACTTGGAGAAAAGGTGATAGTTATAAAAATACTTCAGATCTTTTATTCATAGGGTTTCTATGAATCATGCTCAACTAGATGGCAATCAGCAATAACACAACCACCACTCTGAAGGGCTCATCTTCTGGCCTATAGCCAATACTATTTTGACATTATTCAGAGCTTTTTACAGCTTATTATTTCAGACGTATATAAGTAGTGTTGCTTTTTTTTTTTTTTTTGTCTTAGAGAGTCTGACTGAAACTTGTCCACCTTGCATGATCTTGTCAGCATTTGAAATATCTGTGGTATAGCTGCCAATATAATTGCACAAAATACAAGCCATCACAATAAGGCAAATCAAAAGATATGCTCTGAAACGTAATACATTGGGTCAGTTTATATCATACCTGTTTAGATTTAACAGCATTTATAAAACATGTAATTTTACACACTTAGTTATAAAAGTAGGAGAGAAAAAGAGGAATACAATACTTGAGTTGATGACACCTAACAATATTTCTTTTTAAAATCAGAGGGACATTGTAACAAGTAAATAAGAACACTCCAGAGTTTGGTCAAGGATTTTTTTTTTAATTTGAGGTTATAAACTAAAAAATTTGAAAGCAATCTATCAAATTAAAGATAAGATTTTAAGAAAGTTATGGTTTTGGGCATTACTCCCAGGTCCCAGGTCTCTGATCCTCCTTGAGTTGATTTGTGTATATGGTTTGAGATATGGATCCTGTTTCAGCTTTATGCAGGTGGAAGTTCAGTTTTGCCAGCACCATTTGTTGAAAAGGTTGTCATTTCCCCATTTGATAGCTTTGATTTTCTTGTTGAATATAAGTTGACCATATATAATTGGGTCTATTTCTGGGTTCTCAATTCTTTTCCATTGGCCTATGTGCCTGTAATTGTACCAGTATCATGCTGTTTTGGTTACCACTGCTGTATAGCAGGTATTGAGGTCAGGGAGTGCTATGCGTCCAATCTCATTTTTTGTTTCTCATAAGTGTTTGCTTATTCGAGGTCTCTTGTCTCTCCAAATAAATTTGATAATTTCCCTTTCAATCTCCTTGAAAAATGATTTTGGTACTTGGGTTAGGATTACACTGAACATGTAGATTGCTTTTGGTAGGATTTTCAATTTCACCATATTGAGTCTTTTAATCCACCAACAGAGCACATTTTTCCTTTTCTCTAGGTCTTTTATTGTGTCTTTCACAAATGCTCTATAAAAACAAACTGGGATAAAGCTTAGAAGCACTAGTCCAAGGTATAAAGAGACTGCCAAATGCAACCAGAAATGCATAATCTAAAGAGGATAAAATTGATGCATGGGACCTTCTAAGGATTAAATCTCTATGTACAGCAAAAACTTTTTTCCAACAAGATGAAAAAGAAAACCTACAGATTGGGAACAAATATTTGGTAATACTATCTCAGGCTCCGTCTAACATACTTTGGACATGTGAGGAGAGAATGGTCCTTAGAGAGGGACATCATGCTTGGGAGGATGGAGGGACGGCGCAGGAGAGGAAGGCCCTCTATGAGGTGGATTGATTCAGTGACTGGGATAATTGGGATGGGCGTGTCAGAGACAGTGCGATTGGCACAGGACAGAGCGGAGTTTAGGGCTGTTGTATATAGGGTCGCTATGAGTCGCAGGCGACTCGACGGCACATAACAACAACAACAACATCTCAGAAAAGAGTCTTATAACAAAAGTTTACAGACTACTCCTGCGCCTCCACAAGAAAAAGACTGATAACTCAGTTACAAAATGGGAAAAGACATAGAAAGAATTTTGACACAGGACATCAGAGGACAAGATTAGAAAGGCAAATGGACACATGAAAAAATGCTCCAAATAACTGGCAACAAGATAGACACAAATCAAAATCACAATGAACATTTTTTCATGTGCTTGTTGGCCATCTGAATGTCTCATTTGGTGAAGTGTCTGTTCATATCCTGTGCCCATTTTACAATTGGATTGTTTACCTTTATCTTGCGTGGTGCTCAAGTAATTTATAAATTCTAGATATAAGACCCTTATCTGACATGTCATTACCAAGTACTTTTTCCCAGTCTGTGACTTCCACTTTTACCATGTTGGAGAAGTTTTTGGATGTCATAGGGATTTGATTCTTACAAGGTCCCATTCATCTATTTTATCTTCTCCTGGCTGTAGATTTTTCAGGATACGTGGAAGACTGCTTATGTTGTGGATTAGGACTTCTAGAGTTCTTCGAGTCCTTGGTTTTAGTCCTTGGTCCACCATCCACTTAGAGTTGGTTTTTGTATATGGAATGAGGTGTGCATATTGCTTGAGTCTTCTGCAGATAGTATTCCAATTTTGCTAACACCATTTGTTAAGAAGTTTGTAATTTCCCCACTTAACTGATTTCATCTCCTTGTCAAAAATCACTTTACTATAAGTAGATGAGCTGATCTCCGGGTTCTCAATTCTGTTCCACTGATCTATGTGTCTGTCATTGTACCGGTATCATGCTGTCTTAACCACCATGGCAGTGTAGTAGAATTTGAAATCAGGGTATGAGATGGGAACAAGCACATGGAGAAATGTTCAAAATCCCTACCTGTAAGAGAGATGCAAATCAAAACAATTATGAGATATCATCTCACCTCAGTAAGAATAGCAAAATTTAAAACAACAGCAAGCAACAAATGCTGGTGAGGTTGTGGAGATGGTGCAACCACTGTGGAAAGTGGTGTGGCTCTTTCTCAAAAAGTTGACAATAGAGATACTGTTTAGCCTAGCAATTCCACTACAGAGAATATACCCCAAAGATACCATAACTGCCACCCAAGCAGATATATGTACACCCATGTTTATCATGACTTTGTTCACAATAGCAGGAAGCTGGGAAACAACCTAAGTTCCCATCAACAAATGAATAGATAGAGAAGCTGGTATATTCACACAATGGACTACT
>NW_006399770.1:22537827-22550183 GCF_000299155.1 Elephantulus edwardii
TACTTGGAATATACCCTGAGAATATGAGAACTGTGGCAAGACTGAGATTCGTACACCAATGTTTATAGAATCATTATTCACCATTGCAAGAACATGGAAACAGCCCACATGTCCAACCACAAATGAATGGATTGGGAAATTATGGCACATTCACACAATGGAATACTATGCAGCACGCAGGAGCAACAATTTTGTAAATTAATACCTAACTTGAGAGGGGCTGTAGAGCATTATGCTAAGTGAACTCAGTCCCACAAGGATAAACATTGTATAAGACCGTTATTGTAGAATGAGTATAAGGATCCAGGAGGGGTGGGAGAGGCTAGAAGCAGAGGAATGTAGATGCACAGGAGGAAGTGAGGATCAATCATTGGGTTTTACAATTTGTTGGGTTGGGGGGGTAAGGGAAATTGAAAGAATTTGTCTGAATTTGTATTAGAATTTTATAAATCAACTAATTTAAAAAATGTAAAGATTTTGATCTCTCTGTCAAAAAAATTAGCTATACTAGATTTATATATTTGGAAGCAGGAGTGGCATCCACTTCCATAAATAGCTTGCCTCCTGAAACCCTATTAACCTGAAGAAAGGATAAAAGTCACACATGTGTTGAGAACTTTCATTCATAGGTTCGCATGAGTTGCCAACGACTCATCGGCGCTTAAAAACAACAACAGATTTATATATTGTAGGAGAGAAAAAAAAAAACCCAAAAAGTTAAAATTTCAACTTGATTAATTCTAAAGAAAGAATATCAGATGTCAAAATTAAATGAAATTAAAGGCAAAGTTTCAGGTGGGAAAAAATGGTAGAGACTGATACAATTTTCAAGGAACTTTCAAAATCCAAGGATTAATTAGCAAAAAATGGAATTTTGATTTGGGTATCTGCTAGAACAATTCCTTGTCTAGAGGTCTAAAAAAGTTAAAAGAAATGTGGAATTGAATGAATTGGGGAAGAGAAGTAGGAAACAACAAAAATGAGAAATGAACAGCCTATGAATTTTAGTTAGAGAACTGTCTGTTAAAACATAGATTAACTTGTACATAAGAGTGTAGAGACTGTATCCCCAGAGTGCAGACCTATTTGATTAGGCATTAATGATCTTTGAACATAATTTATTGACACTGCTCAGATATTCAACAGGCCCAGAGGAATAGAAATGAGGAGGGGGAAACAACCCTGAAATTGGTAAATTATACCACTGTGTTTTTTTAATTTCACAAGAGAGGAGTTTGATAGCCTTGAAGATGTTCTGTTCAGATTTCCTTTCGAAGACTCATTATCCAGCTGTGAGTAGGGTGTTTACCAGACAGCCTCCAGTTGTAAACTTCTGAATCCATTATAGTGTTCACCTAGTTGCCAGTGGTCCTTGCCAGCGAATGAACAAGGTTCTTGTAGCCAGCGGCCTCAGCTGTCACAAATATAAAACATCACTACCATGGCATCAACAACAAATGTAACAAAACACAAAATAGTAACTCAGGGAACTCTGCTGAATTAGCCCATAATGAGTTGCAGTGCTCAACTGCAACTGCCTTTTGATGTTTGGTAGCCATTGTGGTCCCAATGAAGTAGGATGAAAAACATCCTCCTTTTCATTTGGTTCCTACTTATTTTTTTGTCTTTATTGGTATGGAGATTGACTTATTTTCCTTCTCTTTTATCTTTTGTGAGAGAAAAGTTATTCCACATCATATCCCAGGACTGTGATTGGATCAAAGATGTTATATTCTACTTTTCCCACTCACAGATCACTGTGGAGGGAGAGTATCATTACATAACTTCAACGTTGTTTCATACATGTGCTTTGCTATTGTTGTTTTTAGGTGCTGTCAAGTCAACCACAACTTATAAAGACCTTTCTATACAGCTGATCTGAACCCTACACTACCATGCACAATCCTCTCTATCCATACCATACTGGCACTCATTGCTCTAGTCATTGTGTCAATCCATCTCATTGAGACTCATCTTCTTTATTTTTTTTTGACCTGCCAATTTTCCAAGTATGGTTCTCGCCCCCAAGGGATGGTTTCTCCTAACAACATGCTTAACGTATGTGAGTGGGACTTTCATCATCTTTCCCTATAAGAAGCATCCTACCTGAACCTTCTCCAAGAATATTCTGTGTATTGCAAAAAAAGAACTCTATTTGTTATTTTGACAATACAAAGAATGTTTGGTGCTCTTCCCCAACCTTAATTCAAAGACATCAATTCTATTGCTATCTTTAGCCAATGTCCAACTTTCAGATACATAGGAAGCAATTGGAAAGGTCATGACGTGAAACACACTCAGACTGACATCACTGTTCCTCAGTACCCAGCAATCTTCCCAAACACAATATTTTTATAAAATTATTATTATTTTATTGTGTTGTCAAGAACCAATTCTTGATCAAAGCAAGATAAAATCATTAACCATGTTAACCTTCTGTCCATATATCAAGATGTTGCCTATTAGCCCAGTGGTGAGGATTTACTTTTCCTTGATGTTGAAGTGTAAGTCATATTAAAGGTTGTAGTCTTTTTATTTCTTTTTTTCTTTTGCAGCAAATATTTTAAGTCCTCTTCACTTTCAGTTAGCAAAAGGTGTCATCAACACAACACAGGTTGTTTAGTTTTCCTTCAATCCTGATACACATTCTCTTTCATAGAGTCCAGCTTCTCAAAAGATCTAATCAGCGTAGAGTTTATTAAGTATGGAGAATGGACATAACGCTGATGCACAATTTCATAATTTTTAATCAGGCACTCTTCTTGTTCTATTCAAACAACGGCTTCTTGGCTTATGTATAGATTTCCTACATACATAAATAAGTGTTATCATATTCTCAATTTTTTATTGTTAGCTTTGATTTGTTATGATTCACACAGTAAAATGCCTTAATAGAATCAATAAATACTAATAAACCTCTATCTAGTATTCTGCACTTTCAACCAAGATCTATTTGACATTACAATATATTTCCAGTCTTTGATAAATTTTAATTAGCACCTCAATCCCTCCTTGCTTTCAGCAAACAAATGTGTGTCTTCTGCATAACACAGCTTGTTAATGTGCTTTCCTTCAATTCTGATGCCACATTTTTACAGGAAGAGAGTTTAGTTTCTTGAATGATTTGTTCTACATACAGCTCTGATGTACATCTTCCTTCATTTTAAACCATGCAGTGTTCCCCTGCTCTGTTTTGACCATAGCAAGTTGTGGATAACATTAAGAAGAATAGGAATCCCAGGACAATTAAATGTGCTCATTTAAAGCCTGTATCTAGAACAAAAAGTTTTGGTCCAGGTATTTAGGGAAGACAACAGTTGAATCAATTTACTAGATTTCCTATCCAATGACATCGTGATAATGGTGTATGATCCTTGCCATGATTTCTGCCCAAGTTGGCAATTCTCTGTTGAGTGATACTTTTCTTAGAATTCCAGCATCAATATCTGATATCACTCTACCAAATTCCTCTTGCTTTATTTTAATTTCACAAGTACTACTCTTCAATAAACCTTTATATCACCTTAACTTCATCACACTGTCTCCTGAAAAACCTAGTGTATGCCATAAAGTTTAAGATTCAACTAAAACATAAGGTATTCATTTTGTTACTATTTTCATTTTGCTACAAAGAAGATGCTTTGATTTTTCATTTATTCATACATTTTACAACAATATTCTACTCTAGAATAGATTGAAGCTCAATATCAAGAAAATTAAGATTCTCACCACCAGTTCAATTGACAGCATTATGATCCATTGGGAAAACATTAGGATTCTTAACAATTTCAGCTTGCCTAGTCTCTCAGTCAACTCTGTTGGCATCAACAGTCAGGAAATTAAAAGACAAATTGTCTTAAGAAAATATGCTGTCAGGAACTGCCCCAGAGTGTTAAAGAGCAAAGATGTCATTCTAGGGACTAAGGTGAACTTGTTCCAGGCCTTAGTCTTTAAAATTATTTGTTATGCATCAGAGAGCTGGAAAATGACCAGAAGACAGAAGAATTGATGCTTTTGAGTTGTGATATTGAAGAAGAATACATGGACAACCAAGAGAATTAACAGATCTGTCCTGAAGAAAGTAAGGTGAAGATATTCCTTGAAGGCAAGGATTTTGAGACTTGGTCTCACAGTCTTTGGCATGTTGCCAGGAGGGCTAGTTCTTTGAAAAATACATCATGTTTGGAAGGGTGTCAGGACAGCTCAAAAGGAGAAGATCCCAGATGAGATGGATTGCCCCAGTAACTAGGTAATAAGGGTTGATAGGGACGGGTTCAGATCTATTGTACATAAGGTCGCTAAGAATCGTGGTTCACTCTACAGCACATGACAACAACAACTCTAAAAATATCAAATCTTATTAACTAAAAATCAAGGGGAATGTGTGAAATTAAACTCTTGGTTATTTTTTCTAATTGTTGACGATATCAAGACAACTAATTCCCTAGGTATTTTAAACAATTGGTGCTTGAACAGTAACACAAACGCTGGCAGTTAGATCCTACCCAGACATTGCATTGAAGAGAAAGTTTAGTGATTGTGTTGTTTGTTGATATGTGCCATCGAATCGCTTGCAACTCATAGCGACCCTATGCACAACATCCCTAAACTCTGCTCTTTCCTGTGCCAATTGCACTGTCTCTGACATTCGCATCCAGATTACTGCAGTCACTGAATCAATCCACCTCATAGAGGGCCTTCAACTCCTCTGCTGTTCCTCCACCTTCCCAAGCATGATGTCCCTCTCCAAGGACCAGTCCCTCCTTACAACATGTCCAAAGTATGTTAAACGGAGCCTCAGAACCTGGTTTAACCCTTTCCAGGATGAATCTGTTTTCCTAACAGTCCAGCTCAGAGGCATCATTTCTCCTTCTATCCTCCTTAGTCATTGTCTAACTCTCTGATGCATAACAAGTGATAGCAAAGACCATGGCCTGTATCAGAAACACCTTAGTCTCCAGAGAGACACCATTGCTCATCAGCACTTTGGAGAGGTCCTTAACAGCAAACTTTCCCATGGCAATACATCTTTTAATTTCCTGGCTACTGGTGCCAAGAGTGTTGACTATGGAGCCAAGCAAACTAAAGCTGTGAAGAATCTCAATCTCTTCACCATCAATCCTGATGCTGCCAATTGGCTGAGTGGTGAGAATCTTTCTCTTCTTGACATTGAACCTCAATCCATATTGGAGGCTGCAGTCCTTGACCCTCAGCAGCAAGTGCTTCAGGTCCTCCTCAGTTTCAACCAGCAGGGTTGTGTCATCTTCATAACACAGATTGTTGATAGATCTTCCACCAATCTTGACCCCACATTTCTCCTCATAGAGCCCAGCCTCCTGGATAATCTGTTCTGCACGCATGTTGAAACAGGACACATCCGTGGCATACATTCTTCCCAATTTTGAACCATGCAGTGTTTCCTTGCTCTGTTTTGACGACTGTCTCCTGGTCCAAGTATAGGTCCCTCATTAGCACAATCAATGTTCTGTAATTCCCATTCTTCTCAGAGTCAGCCACAGTTTGTTAAGTTCATTAAAATGATGCTACTGAGTTCACTTAAATGTGTAGAACCTAGGAACCACAGCTGTTAACTTGCCCTATTGTGAGCCAATCTCATCATCTCTGACACACTTGACCCAATTGCCACAGTCACTGTGCCAATACATCTCATCCAGGGTCTTCCTCTCTCATGTTGGCCTTCTTCCATTTTAAGTATGATTTAATTCTCCAAGGACAGCCCCCTCCTGACAACACGTCCAAATTATGTGAGGCAGAGATTAACCAGCCTTTCTTCCAAGGAGTATTCTGGCTTCACTTTTTCTAAGATAGACCTGTTGGTTCTGGCAGTCTGTTTTGTTAAATACTTTTCTCCAGCATCACAACTCAAAGGCATTAATTCTTCTTCTATATTCTTACTAATTATCCAGCTTTCCGATAAGTAAAAAGCAATTAAGAAGATCATTGCTTGCAGCAGGTACACCTAAATCTTGTATTGTTGCTCTCAGTACTCTGGAGAGGCTCTTGACAGCATATTTTTCCAAGGAAACTTATCTTTTGATTTCCTGACTTCAAGTGCCACGAGTATTTATGTCAATCCAAGGAAGATGAAATCATTAACAATTTTAATAATTTTTCCATCTGTCATGATGGTCTCTATTGATCCAATTATGAAGACTTTTCTTTTCTTGTTGTCGAGATAAAATCTATATTGAAGGCTGCTGTCCTTAATCTTCTGAAGCAAGTACTTCAAATTTTCCTCACTTTCTGCAAAAAGGGTTGTGTCTTCTGCATTAACACTGACTGTTAATGAATCTTCCTCCAATCTTAATGTCATATTTTTCTTTATAAAGTCCAAATTCTCTAATGATCTGTTTGAAATATAAATTGAAACACTATATGGAAAGGATACCTCTCTGATTATCTAATTTCTTTATTTTGAACCATGCTGTGTTCCTTTATTCTGTTTGAATAGCAGCTTCTTTGTCTAGGTATGAGTTTCACATGAGCACAATCAAGTGTTCTGGGATTCTAATTCTTTTCAGTGTCAACCAAAAATTCAAATGTCTATCACATGGGTAAATTCATGGTATATTCACACAATAAAATACTATGCAGTACTCTGAATAAAAAAGTAATGAAACATTGTATTACGTACACAAATTTAAAAAACATTATGTTAAGTAAAAGAAGGCAGTCACAAAAGGACAAACATTATGTCAAATAAGTGTTTTAAAATGTTAAAAAGTTCCAATTTTCAATGTGGGTTACACCTCAACAATAAGAAAACAAAAATCCTCACTAAAAGGCCAAAACACAACATCATGATACAGTGAAAAAGATTGAAGTTTTCAGTGATCTAATTGTACTTGAATCCAAAATCAACACCTATGGTAGCAACAATTAACAAATCAGAAGATCTCTTTATAGCACTGGGTAAATCTGTTATAAATAATCTCTCCAATTTGCTAAATAATAATAATATCAGTTTAAAGACTAAGATATGCCTGACCCAAATTATGGTCTTTTCAATAGTTTTCTAGGCATCTTGAAGTAAAAAATGAGTAGGATGACAGAAGAATTGATGCGTTGTAGAGTTTAAGAAAAGTGGTAAAAATCTCATGGATTCCCAAAAGAAGAAATAATTTATATTGGAGGAAGTGCAGCCAGGATGCTCCTTTAGGCAAGGATAACGAAATGTTCACTCATTTTCTTTGGGTCTTTTGTCAGGAGATATCAGTCCTTAGAAAAGGACGCTGTATTTGGAAAGACAGAAGATCAGAGAAAGAGATGAAGCCCCTCAATAATATGAATTGGCACAATGATTGTAAGTGTAGATAAGAAACTTTTGGGAGTTCAAGCTAGGTTTAGAAGAGACCATGGCACCAGGAACATTATTACTGATGTCAGAGGTATCTAGACTGAAAGCAGAGACTGCCAGAAGAATTTATATTTGTGTTTAATTTACTATGCAAAGGAATAGGAACAGACGTAGTACTTGGAAAGGTAGAGGCTAAGAGAAAGAAAGGATGAAATTTGACTAAATGATTTCACATAGTGATTGCAAAAATGAACTCAAATCTGTCAGAGATGATGAGCACGGTACAGGATAAAATAGTGTCCAGATCTATTGTTCATAGGGGTGCTGTGCCTCCTACTCGAGAACATCTAACAACAACAATAAAATACCCTTTTTCAATGCAGAAAAACATAGAACAAAATTTTAAAAACTAATAAGCTAATAACCAAATTTTAAAAACTGAGAAGATGCATAGTAAGGGCAGATGAGCAGCATACCAACAGCAGTACTTTGGGGAAAACACTGCTTTCTAACTACACCACACAAGATCCATGAGCTCAAGTGGAAGGGACCAGGAAAGCTCGAGGTGGATGGAGATGTCATTTTTATAATGTAACAAAAGGCTTCCTGGTTTGCCATTCTTTGGGAGAAGGAGCACAAACATACAGGTACTTCATAAAACATTGCCATACTCAGGGTAAATATATACAATGACCTAACATCTACAAAGAAAAGACTCCCATAATGCCAAGAAAGCAGACTCAGTCATCTTGAAAAAACAAAATTACCCTTCTTCTAAAGAAGCAGACTCAATGAATACCCCAGATAGAGAGAACCAGAAGAAATAAGTTGATTTAGTTATTTGAACAGCTATAGAAGAAGATGCAAATGATGAAAGACATAATTAAGAGAGCAAATACCCCAGAGGCAACAATCAAAAAGAAATATATTGATGAAGGACAACTTAAAGAGTTATGGAAGAAAATAAAAAAGATGAAAGAATTTATATATAGACAAAGAGATACAAGAACTTTAAAAAATCATCACAAGGCAACACAAAGGGTACAGCCAACACAGTGCTGGAAACAACAGAAAAGCATAAAAATACAATCCAGAATATTAAGGTAAAAGCGTCATAAAGTGTCTAACATGCTGGTAGAACAAAAATGTAGAACTGAAGAGCTTAACCAGAGTGTCAATGAGCTGGAAGACAAAAGGCTCACTGGAAACATTCTAGAAGAAAATGAGAAGAAATCAGGGATGTGATGTGAGGAAAACATCAGAATTATGTGGAATGACATCAAAAGGGACAACGTATGTATGATTGAAATTTCAGAACAGAAGAGTGGCAAGGAAACCACTGAGAGAATTATGAAAGAAGGGCTAGAAGAAAATTTCCCGAATATCTTAAACAGGGAAAGTCCACATTAAAGAAGCACAGTGAATACCAAATAGACTAGACTGAAAAAAGAAAAACATCTAGACATAATCACAATCACTGAGTCCTTGAATAGCCAGCTATGCATACTTCTCCAAGACCATGGCCAAGAATAAATGAAGAGAGCAAAAGCTGAGGATTGTGTTTCAAATAGCAAGCAAAAAATCTTTAAGGTTAAAACCAAAGACAAGGCAGTCACTACAAATCTTAAGAAGATAAACATTGTGAATGATGAAAATTCAACAGAGTAAATAAATCTTTTATAGATATACAAAAGGAATTTGCACCCTTCTCGAAAGGCTTTTCCCTTGAACTTCTGCACAATTGGTTTCCCAACAGCAGCATTAAAAATGACCAGTGAATGTTGATAAAGCCACACAACTAACAGCTCTGTCACAATAACTGTGATGCTGTTGCATCAGGCCTTCACATTTCACCCCCAAAAATTAATGCTGTATGTAAAAAAAAGATATAGCATAGTCAAATTTTCCAAATTAAAAGGTAAGAATAGAATACTAAAAGCAGCGCGCACACACACACACACACACACACACACACACACCAAAGAGTCACCTACAGAGGGGAAACAATTATGTTAAATTCTGATTTCTCAGGGAGCTCTGATGGCGTAGTGGCAAAAAGCTGCACTGTTATCCCAGAGGTATGTGGTTTGAATCCAAGAGATGCTGTGCTGGAAAAGGAAGCGAAATCTCTTCCTGTCCCAGTCAGATCCAATCTGAAGGTATACACACAACATAATAAAATTTAAAAAAAAAATTTTTAAGTTCTGATTTCTCAGTGGAAACAGTGCTAGCTTGAAGACAAAGGGATGGTTTATACAGAAAATGGAAAGAAAACAATTACCAGCCAAGAATACTGTACCAGAAAAACTCTCCATCAAGTTTGAAGAAGAAATTAGATCCTTTGCACAAAAGAAAGAACTTAAAGCATTTGTGAAAACAAAATAAAAAAGAGAGGGAAACTGAGTTTCTCCTTGGAGGCTAGGGTTTTGAATCTCCGTCTCACAGACTTTGGGCATATAGCCAGAAGAAATTGGTCCTTGGAGAAGGACATCATGCTTGGAAGAGTGGAGGGACAGTGCAGGAGAGGAAGACCTCAGATGAGATGGATTGATAAAGTAACTGGGGCAATGGGGGTTGGTGTGTCAGAATTCATGAGACTGGCTCAGGACAGGGCAGGGTTCAGAGTTGCTGTTCTATGTTCAGGTTGCTATGGGTCACAGGTGACTTGAAGGTACATAGCAACAACAACCCTCACTAGGTGATATCAAAGGAAAGTGGTTGGACCATAGTAAGCAGAAACAACAGAAAAATAAGTACAACAAACTGGTAACAATAAATCTGGCCATGACAATTATCATACTTAATGTGAATGTACTAAATGCACCAATTGAGAGAAGAGTAGGAGAATGTATGGAAAACAAAATAAAGGAAAATTAATAAAAACGCCTATCAATATGTTGCCTAAAATATACACATCTAAAAAAAGAAGAGAAAGGCAGACCCAAAATCAAAGGCTGAGAAAAAAGTATACCAAGCAAATGGGAACAACAAAAAAAAAAAAGAAAGAAAGAAAGAAAAAGAAAAGAAAAAAAAAAAAAAAAAAAACACAAAAAAACACCCAGGAGTAGCAACACTAATCTCTGACAAAATAGACTTCAGAATGAAAACCACCATAAGAGATAAGGAAGGACATTACATATTGATTAAAGGCACTGTAGATCAAGGAGATGTGCATCAAATGATGTGTTGTTGTTATGTGCCGTCGAGTCGTTTTCGACTCATAGCGACCCTATGCACAACAGCCCTAAACCCTGCTCTGTCCTGTGCCAACCGCACTTCCTCTGACACACCCATCCCAATTACCCCAGTCACCGAATCAATCCATCTCATAGAGGGTCTTCCCCTCCTGCGCTGTCCCTCCACCCTCCCAAGCATGATGTCCCTCTCCAAGGACCCGTCCCTCCTTGCAACATGTCCAAAGT
The DNA here is from genome assembly GCF_000299155.1 of Elephantulus edwardii. Taxonomy (NCBI): domain Eukaryota; kingdom Metazoa; phylum Chordata; class Mammalia; order Macroscelidea; family Macroscelididae; genus Elephantulus; species Elephantulus edwardii. Next base: position 22,548,568 of record NW_006399770.1, read on the forward strand.
ATGTCAGACAAAGCCCCAGAATCCTTGCCTCCAAGGAGTAACTTGGTTTAATCCCCTCCAAGATGAATCTGTTTGTTTTCCTGGCAGTCCATGGTACATTCAGTACTCTTCTGCAGCACCACAACTCAAAAGCATCCACTCTCCTTCTGTCCTCGCTAGTCATTGTCCAACTCTCTGATGCATAACAAGCGATTGCAAATACCATGGCCTGTATCAGGCGCACCTTAGTCTCCAGAGAGACACCGTTGTTCCTGAGTACTTTAGAGAGGTCCATAAAAGCAGACTTTCCCATCGCGATACGCTTTTTGATTTCCTGACTGCTGGTGCCAAGAGTGTTGACTGTAGAGCCGAGCAAACAAGCTGTGAACAATCTCGATCTCTTCTTCGCCATCCATCCTGACACTGCCAATTGGTAGACCTGCAAAATATATAAAGCAAAGGTTAAGAGAATTGAAGAAAGAAATAGCCAGCACCACAATAGTGGTAGGAGATTTCAACACACTACTATCACCAAATGATAGGTCAACCCAAAAGAAATTTAACAAAGAGCAGAAGATTTAAACTATACAATCAACCAACTCAACCTTGTGGATGTATAAAGGATTTTCACCCAACTAAAACTCAATTCACTTTCTTCTGAAGTCCATTCAGCAGAACTGATCACATATTAAGACACAAAGAAACCTCAACAAATTAAAAATCATTGAAATAACACAAAATATCTTCTCAGACCATAGTTCTATAAAACTAGAAATTAACCACAGGAAGGTAAAGTTTACAAAACCACCCATGTGGAACCTGAATAACTCTCTGCTAGAACATGATTGGGTAATAAAATAAACACATAATAAAATAAAAAGTTTCCTGAAACAAACTAAATTTAAAATACAGCATAGCAAACCTCTGGGATACAACTAAGGCAATCCTCAGAGGGGTAGTTCATTTCAATAGGCACACATGTAGAAAGAAGAAAGATCAATGATCTAACTCAATTCATTCACCAAATAGAAAAAGAAAAATTTAATCCTACAGCCTCTAGAAGAAAATAAATAAAAAGACAAAAGCTGAAATCAGTGAGATAGAATACAGAATAACAATTGAAACCATCAATAAGACCAGGAGCATAGTTTTTGAAGTGGTCAATAAAATTGACAAACCACTGGCAAATTTAACAAACGATAAAAAAAGAGAATATTCAAATAACTAGATTAAGAAATGATATAGGTGACATTGCAACAGACCCAGATAAATTAAATTGATAATATCAGAATACTAGGAAAAGTTATACTCTGATAAATTTGAAAACTGACGGAAAATGGACAAATTCCTTGAAATTCATGAGCTACCCAGATTGAAAAGAAAAGATATAGAATACTTGATAAGCACCACAGCTCAAAGGCATCAATTCTCCTGTTATCCTCCCTAGTCATTGTACAAATCTCTGATGCATAACAAGTGCTTGCAAAAACCAGGGCCTGTATCAGGTGGACCTTAGTCTCCAGAGAGACACTGTTGCTCTTGAGTATTTTGGAGAGGTCCCTAACCACAGACTTTCCCATCGCAATACGTTTTTTGATTTCCTGGCTACTGGTGCCAAGAGCGTTGACCTTGGAGCC
>NW_006399770.1:22551949-22559130 GCF_000299155.1 Elephantulus edwardii
GTTCCAGTCGCCCATTATTATCAATGCATCTTGATTACATGTTCGATCTATCTCTGCCTGTAAGAGTTAGTAGAGAGCTAGTAGATCTCTTTAATAGAATGGCAGTTTATAAGATCAATTTCCAAAAATCAGTGAGTTTCCTCTACAGTAACAAAGAGAACTCAGAAGAAAACCAAAAAAGCAATATAATTTACAATAGCCAACCATAAATTGAGATACTTGAGAGTGAATGTAACTAGAGATATGAAAGACTTATACAAAGAAAGCTATAGAACATTTCTGCAAGACACAATAAAGATCTAAAGAAATGGAAAATGTTCTCTGTTCATGCATAGGAATACTCAATATTTTGAAAACCACAATCCTACCAAAAGCAATCTACATGTTCAATGCAAATCCTGACACAAATACCAAATTCATTGTTCAAGAAGACTGAAAGAGAAATTGTCATGTTTATTTGGAGAGGAAAGAGACCCAGAATAAGCAAAGTACTTCTGAAAAACAAAAACGAAGTGGGAGGCGTAACACTCTCTGTCCTAAAAATAAACTACTTACATAGTAGTAGTAACCAAAACAGCATGATACTGGTGAAATGACAGGTACATAGACCAATGGGACAGAATTGAGAACCCAGAAATGAACACAGCTATCTACTAGTCATCTGATATTCAATAAGGAAATAAATCTATCAAGCTGGGAAATGACAACTTCATCAACAAATGGTGATGGCAAAAGTGAACTGCTGTTTGGAGAAAATTGAAACAGGATCTACATCTCACACCATGCACAAAACTCAAAGTGGATCAGAGACCAGGGAGTAAATCCCAGAGTCACAAAGCTCATCAGCGACAAACAGGAATCAATCTTGGACAGCCTATTCAATGGTATAAAGAGACTGCCAAATATAGGCAGAAATGCCCAGTCTGGATAGAGTAAGAGTGATGAAATGGACTTTCTAAAGATTAAATCACTGCATGCATCAAAACCATTTTCTAACAGAATGAAAAGAAAACCAACTGGGGGAAAAAAACATCATCCAATACCATATCAGACAAGGGTCTCATAAAAAAGTTTACAGAATTCTACAGGACCTCCACATGAAACAGAATAATAACACAAGTACAAAATGGGCAAAATGGAAATTATTTTCATGGAAGAAGATATTCAGATGGCAATAAGAAAGATACTATCTCACACAGTAATGGTAATGTTTAACAGGACAGTAAGTAATACATGTTGGAGATGATGTGGTGAAATAGGGAATCTTATACATTGTTGGCGGGATTGTAAAACGAAACCACCATTCGGAAAGGTAACTGGCACTTCCTCAAAAAGCTGAACATAGAATTTCCATATGACCCAGCTTGCAACATACCCTAGAGAATGAGAACTGAAGCACAGAGACGTGTACACAAGTGTTCATAGCAGCATTATTCACCATAACAAGAATATTGAAACAGACCAAATGTTCAGCCACAATTGAACAAATGAAGAAATTATGGTCCATTCACACAACGGTATACTAAACAGCATGCAGGAATAATGATTTTTGTGAATTATTTCCTATCTTGGAGGGACTGAAGAACATTATGCTAAGTGAACTAACTCAGTCTCATAAAGACAAAAACTGTATAAGAAAATTATTGTGCAATGAGTATGAAGATCCAAGGAGGGGGAGGCAGAAGGGGGGGGGAGAGGGTGAGAATAGGTGGGCAGGGGTTAATCGTAGGGTTGTACAATTTGATAGGAAAGTGGGTGGTTGAAAGACATGGGAAAGATCTGGTGTTAACAATGTATACAAACTTTGTTAACAAACCAGTATAAAATAAAAAGAAAAAACTAAAAAGCCATGTTTTTTTCATCTGATAGTGCTTGAGAATTTGCACTTTAGGGATCCCTCAAAATTGGAGCAAAACTCATTCTTGGTGGTTGACTTGCAGACAAATAGACAGACTTAGGTAACCAGTAATATCAGGGAGGTACTCAACCTTTAAAATAACCAAACATATATGGCCAAAAGAGCAGCATTTACTCAATGGTAAAACCAGAAAGACAGGAATAAGTGGGATAAAAGGATGAATGAAACTCACGAATTTCCCAGAAGTGATAAAGATATGACTACATTGTGAATATTATAATTGTTATGAAAATGTATATGAATGAGTGAATGAAAAGTCAGCCAGCTTTCTAAACTTTCTCTAAAATAAACTTACAAAAAAATCTTTATGCAGCTGTGGTGTTAGAACTTTAAAAGTTGGCTTTTATACACATTGCCTGACCTTGCTGGTCTCGAGCTATCTTAATTATGGACACACAGTCTCATAAATCATCAATAGCTTTGAAACTACACAGCAAGACTCTGATGAGACTTTGAAGGGAGTATAAAAAAAAACAGACAAACAAACAACAACAACAAAAAAAACAACTGTGGGGCGCTCTGGTGGCCTAGTAGCAAAAAACTGCACTGCAATCCCAGAGGTACACGGTTCAAATCCACCAGATGCTCTGCCAGAAAAGGAGAAATCTTCTCTTGTACCAGTCAGATCTGATTTGATGGTACACACAAAAAAAAATAATAAAATTAATAAACAACAACAACTGTAAAGACACTGTGGCATTGTGTAGACTGAGGAACCCTGGAGATGGAACAATAATTATTAGGTTTTAATTTTTCAATGATTGAAGGAAAAGATGATCTATAATTGAGGAGACCTGAGTTTATTGGTGCTGCTCAAATACTCTTAAGATAATGTTTGCTGGATAACAGAAACCAGAAGCTTCTCACATTTGTACTGCTGAACTGAACCTGAATTTTCACTCATGAAGGAATTAAGCCTTTGGACTAACTTACCTTGGGATTACTGGACTAAACCTGGATTGGTATTGTGTAGTATTCTTTGCCATGCCCACTCTGAACTTATTTCCCTAGTAACCCCCACAACTTTGAGTAAAATCTGTAAGTCAATATGCAATGAACATTAGCCCCAATGATTGATAGAATAGGTGTAGGAGCAAGTTCTTGCTCTATGTAGGGTTCTATGGATATTTTTCAATCCCAAGAAAACAAAGATTCTTACCACTGGACCAATAGACAGTGTTGTGATTTTTGAGGAGGAGATTGAAACTGTCAACAGATTCATCTTGCTTGGATCCAAAATTAACACCCTTGGTGCTAGCAGTCAGGAAATGAGGAGATGCATTGCACTGGGTAAATCTACAGTTAGGGACCTCCTCAACATATTGAGGGGTTAGGATGTAAGTTTTAGGGCTAAGGTATGTTTATAATCTTTCTGATCACTTGCCATGCATCTGAGAGCTGGACAGAAGAACTCATGCCTTTAAGTTTTAGTGTTGAAGAGTTCTTAAAATACCAAGGACTCAAATAACAGAAGAGTGTAGCCAAAATGTTCCTTGGAGGCAAAGATGGTGAAACTTGATCCCTTACACTTTGGACATCTTTCTAAGAGAGGCTATTTCTTGGAAAGGGCCATCATAGTTAGAAAACTGGAGGATCAATGAAATAGAGGAAGAATAACAATGAGACAGATTAACGCAGTGATTTTAGAAATGGGTTCAAATGTATCAGAGCTGTTGAAGGTGGCAAAGGATAGGATAGAATTAAAGTATTTTGTTTACAGTGTATCTGCAAATCGTACTATACAGCATGATATAATGATAGCAATGTCAGAGAACTGATTAATTTTCTTTATGTCTATTGTACCTGGATTTGTTGTTGTTGTGTACTGTAGAGTTAGAGCCAACCCATATATAGCTGACCCTCCAGTGAGTTTTCAGAGATAGTTAATCACACAGGAAGAGATGGCCCATTCTTCTCCTGTGGAGCATTGGAGGCCTTGAACTGCACACCTTTGGGATTGCAGCACAACTCTTGCCTCTAGGCCATTGTTGTTGTTCTTTTTGTTAAGTGTCATTGAGTCATAGGTGACTCATAGTGACCCTATGAACAAAAGATCTGAACACTTGTATAACTTTCATCCTTTCTCCAAGTTCATAGGGTTTCCAGAGGCAAGCTATTTCAGAAGTAGATGCTACTCCTGCTTCCAAGCTTGTTTTAATTGGGGAGCTCCACCAAACACTCTCCACATTTATAACCATTATCACATTATCACATCAGTGTCACACTGTTCAGCTTACAGCAACCACTAGTTACCTCTGTACAGCAAGTGGACAGACTACAGGCGTGGCCAAACATTTCAGTATTTTACAATTCTGGCAAACCCAAATGCTGTCAGACTCTGGGCCAGATACCCTCAATTCATCTGGCAAGTCCCCTCTGCTGACACCCACTTGGGGGGAAAAAGTCATAAGAGCCCTAAGTGTTTCATACATACCCCTCCTCAAGATGTGAGAGAACCTCCTAACTAGTCCAATTAGCATTGATATTTCATCTTTATGGGTTTTGTTTTGTTTTAATAATTTAATAATGAGTCACATTATTTCAGGAATCATTTATCCCTGCATTCCTGAACTGCAAATTATGGTGATAAAGGTTCACAAATCACCATTTCAAGAGCTTAAAAGCAGGAAGAGCCAGAACTTCTAGAAGACATCCCAGGCCCACCTCTGTCCACGATGGCACATACACATTTATGTTTTTTTACATTATTCTTTTTTCTTTTATTTTATATTGGTTATACACAAAATTCATAAAATTTGTATACATTGATTTTCACAGTGAATCTTTCCCCTTTACTTCACCCATCCCTCCCTCCACCCATCAAATTGTGTGACCCTGTGATTAAGCTTCCCACGTCTTTGGATCCTCGTACTTGTTGTACAATAATAGCCTTGTACAATATTTGTCATTTTGAGACTGAGTTACTTCACCCAGCATAATGCTCTCCAGTTCCTCCCAGGTTAGGTAATAATTTCAAAATCATTGCTCCTGTGTGCTCCATAGTATTCCGTTGTGTTAATATACCATAATTTCTCAGTCCATTCAATTGTGGTTGGGCAGTTCTTGCAATGGTGAAAAACTCTGCTATACCTCTAACATTGGTGTACAAGTCTTTGTGCTTCAGTTCTCATTTTCTCAGGGAATATTCCAAGCAGTGAAATAGCTGGCTCATATGGAATTTCTATTTTCAGCATTTTGAAACAGCGTTCATCATTCCAGAATGGTTGTACCATTTTACAGTCTCACCAATGATGTATAAGAGTTCCTATCTCAACACATCCTCTCCAACATTTATTATTTGCTGCCCTGCTATGCTTTGCACTGCTACTGGGGTCAGATGGTATCTCATTGTGGTTTTGATTTGCATCTCTCTTACTGCCAGTAATTTAGAGCATTTCCTTATATGTCTGTTGGTCATCTAAATGTCTTCTTCTGTGGAAAGTCTTTCCATCTCTTTTGCCCATTTTGTAATTGGATTATCAGTCTTTTTCTTCTGAAGGCCCAGGAGTATTCTGTAAACTATGCTTATGAGACTCTTGTCTGAGATGGTATTGCCAAATGCTTGTTCCTACTCAGGAGGTTTTCTTTTTACTCTGTTGGAAAATTTGTCTGATGAGCACAGAAATGTAATCTTTAGAAGGTCCCTTTTATCAATATTGTCTTCTTCAGATTGTGCATTTCTGGCGGTACTAGCAGTCCCTTTATAGTGTAACTTGGCCTTCTAAAATTGAACTGCTAACTGCAGAAAACTGAAACAGGATCCAAACCTCACACCCTACATAAAAATCAACTGAAGATGATCTCAAAATAAAGCTCAAAACCATAAAGCTCATAAGAGAAAACTGAGATATTACAAACTTAATTTTTGTTATTGTGTGTCAAGTAGGAATTGACCGATACCAGACCCTCTAATGTATTTTAGACATAATCACATGACTATCCCATCCTTTTCCTAGCAGCAGGTAGATTTGAACAACCAAGCAAAGCTCTGATAATTTTGTGGTAAAAAGCTTAACTGCACTCCCAAAGACATGTAGTTCGAATGCACAGCTCCTCAAAGGGAGAACTATCATCAGTCTCCTCCCCTGCGATTTTTGTTGTTAATCTCCTAGTAGAAGGTAAACCCTGTGAAGCCAGGTACTTTCCTTTTTATCACTGCAATAACGTTGTTCTTTAAAGAATGCCTGTTAAAAAGTAGGCAATCTTTTAAAAACAAAAGGGCGAGTTAATTAATAAAATGTTTGACAAATAACTGAACAGACCTTTATATCACTTAACATAGTATAGAAGAACAACTGAAAAAAATGCCATAATGTAATGAAATTAAGTTAATTCTAATATTATATAATGGTCAATTACAATGAATATATTATCCAGTATAGTAATAATATTTTAAATTAAACACTTGTTTTAAACATCATTTGTCTAAAATCAACTGGCATTACTAAAGATAATAAAATAAATACAATTTAGATGTCCATTTCATTGTAATAAAATTTTTATTCACTTTTGCAACTACTGCTAGAGACAAGATATAGCACTTTCCTATCACCCTAAAGAATTCCCTCTGAAAAGTCTTTCACCTTGAGGCCCCAGGCAATCACTGATTTGTTTTCTGTCTATGTGTATTATCTAAAAACTCACCTGAATCAAATGTAAACAGATTTCTCAGTAAAATTAAATTGAAGAAGAGACTAAAATAACTCAGGAATTTAAGAGGGTCTTTCTTGTTTTTGACCTTTAGCATTACAAGACATACTGAGAATAAATTAAGATTTACTACTGGGAATGTAAACTGCTCCAGATATTATACAGAGTAAAGGATCTAAATCATAATTTAGAGAACTAAATCATCAGAGACACTCAAGAAAAATATTGTAGGGTGATCCCTTTGTAACACCCAAATCTATATTTCCATTTTCACTCTCATTACTTTCATCAAGTTGGAAATGACTGAAAGTTGACTCCACAGCAGGTTTGCCACTGTTTTTGTTGAGTGCCTTTGAGTTGGAACTCACCCATATTTGACCCTCCACTGTGTTCAGAAGCAGTTAATCATACGGAGGAGATTGTTCATCCTTCTACCATGAATATTTGATCTGTATGAACTGTGTATTTGGGATTTTGGTACAGCTGTTTACTACTAGATCACCAGAGTTCCATAAGATTCATAATTTAAGGCTACATGTAGATTATATTCAGCATATTTCTTATGCCCATTCCTTGCTCACTAATTATCTTAGTCTACAACTGTTGACCACCA
>NW_006399770.1:22559535-22561927 GCF_000299155.1 Elephantulus edwardii
GTAAAACGTGATGACCCAAGTTTCTGTTAACAAGAAGAAATTCTGTCTTCAACCAGATACCCGAATGTTTCTTGCCTCAAAAGACGCAATGCTGAGATAATCTTGGGGAGGAGAAATCGGCTCATATTTAGGAGCTCCATACTCTTCTGCTGAGTGAAATATGTCAGTCACAAAAGGACAAATACTACATAATGTTACTTTTATAAACAGGAATGACATCGGGGTTGTTGGGGGAAACTAAGAAAAAAGTGTATAAATAATGAACACTGCACTGGAACAGATGAGGGAAGTAACTGTTCAAAAGGAACATATGGTTAGACATTATCTGCATGACAATAGTCCAGAATAAGAGATGCATAGTCCAGTGGATTGGGGCGGAGGAGAAGGATGAAATTGCACATCAGTGAATGGATAATTTAAAAAGAAAAGAGAAAGGGGTGAGGAGGAGGAAAATGTGAAACAATGAATGAATGAAAATCCAAGTTTTCTGTAAACTTTCATTAAAATAAAAATAAAAACTTTAAAAAATTACTCATTCTGCTGTTTAATTGGTGAAATGGTGGATAGATTTGTTGCAAAAATACTATTGCAAAATTAAAAATGGTGTCATTATTTTCAATTGCTAAAAAGTAATTAAGACTTTCCCAAACAGAATACTAAAGGAATGAATCTCTCTGTCCTTTATTTTTATATGGTAATATTTGTTGTAAATTATGTAAATTGAGTTGCCAGAAACCCATGGAGAGGAACTGTCACATGAGAAACAGGTACAGATGGGAAAAGTGAAAGTGAGTAAAGAGACATTACCAACGTGTCCCACTTACAATACCTAAAGTAGTTGCCAGGAAAAATGTCTCATTTTTTGGATGTTTAAAAATGAATTAACTGTCTTCTACCAATAAATTTATAGAAGTATTTAAAATAATTGAATTTAAATTTTGGAAGTATTACTGAAATCCTCGATGTTCTTCTAGTATAGTAAAGTCATTTTCCTCTGCATCTGAAAGCTACTCTTGAATTATTCCTTGACTAATTCTGTAATTATCCATTTTGTTATTAGGTTCCTTCAAGTTGAGGATGACTCATAGCAATCCCAGATACAACACATATGAACTCTCTCCTGTCCTTTGCCATGTTTATAATTTCTGACACACTTAAGACTATTGCTACAACTACTGTGTGAACCTTGTTAAGGGTCTGTCTCTCTTTTACCTACTCTCCACAGTTCCAAATATGATGTCCCTTTCCAAGGAATAGGCTCTCTTAACAACATGCCACAAATATGCAGGCAGCATTCTGGCTTCATTTTTCCAAGACATATCCATTTATTCTTCTCTTAATCCATGGAATTGTTCTTCTGTTGCACTACATTAAAAGGTATCAATTCTTTTTTAAATTTTTTTTTAATTTTCTGTTGATTTACTCTATTGGTTTATTGGTGCTCCAGAGTGGTGGAGGTGAGGGTACGTTGTCTGGTCTGGCTACTCAGGAGCCCAGGCTCACACCTTCGCTTCTCCTCTGAGCCCGCTAGGTCCACGAAACAAAGGTGGTTTAGCCTGGTACTCTTCCCTGTTCTCTGAAAACTCTGAAGGCCTCTCCTTCCGAATGTGCACAATGAAGAGACTCAGGTGATGACGTTGAGTGAGTGGCTGCAGGCGCCTGAAGTCAGCAATCCTGAGCAGGCCCACTCTCTGTCCCCCTGACCCCAGTGAAACCATTGGGCTCCTTCGTCCTGCCATGTAAAGACCCGGAAGGAGCCACGGGAAGAGGAATCATCCAGGATGAGATGATGCAGGGAGTTGCTCTCCTGAGGGGCTGTTGGAGTTGGAAGAAATGATCTATTTGAAATAGGGGCACCAGGTGTTAGCAGCTCCCTCAGTTGTGACACTCCAGCACTGTCATTGACAGCTCTCTTCCTATTGGGTTGACTGCACAGCTTCTCAAAAACAATAAGCCATGAGAGGTTCCTTTATAAAAACTACTACTAATCACTGTATATTATTGCTCTTTTCTCCCCAAGAGCAGGTGTCCTTGAGCCTTTGTCTAGAGTGGAGGTCTGCTCAAAGGTGTGGCTTTAAAATTCCACAGTGGGAGGGGATGGGACTGCCAGGCCAGGGTCTGGAGCCGCCACTCTGTGAGTTTGGCTGCTAGCTAGCATCTTGATGGCCCTCAGGCCAAATTTATTAATTTTTGAATGAGTATTTCTTAAATGATACAGCAATCTTTTGCCTATTTTGATGAACTGAACAACTTGATGTTGCTGTGATACTGTATACTGTTCCATGTTGTTGTTGTTGTTGTTGTTGTTATGTGCCATCGAGTCGACAAGAGCTCTAAATGCTGTTCTATCCTGATTTGTCCTGGAAAGGGTTAAACCGGGTGGCTCCTTGGA
>NW_006399770.1:22573181-22574021 GCF_000299155.1 Elephantulus edwardii
TATCAAAGTACTCTTACCTTCAGCAAGCAAATTTGTGTCATCTGTATAATGCATGATGTTGATGAGTCTTCCTCCAATCCTAATATTACATTCTGCTTATACAGTTCACCTTCTCAAAAAATTTGCTCAGAATACTAACTGAATAAATGTATGCCCTTGTGTAGAATAAATGATATATAATTCCTATTATCATATCATTTCCCCCCCAATATTTGTGAGAGGATGGTTGTACAGAGAAAAACAGAGGTCATAGTGTATAGATACAGACTAGAAACAAAATATATGAAACAAACAGAAAAGTCCAAATTAATGACACCTAATAAAATGCTGCACAAGTACTCAAAATGATCACTCAACGTACAGAAATTAAATATGAATTGTCAACAAAAATATGAAAATATGATCAATTTAAAATGTACCAAAGCCACACACATGAAAACAATATCTAAATACAATTATTTTCTCAGAGAATAGCAAAGTTATCTAGTGGAGATATTGAAAAGAGTTTTCTAAGAAAATAGTGTTTCAGAATTTAGCAGAAAGCAAAATCACACACTTGAAAATGCAAACATCCTAATAAGTAGTTCATATTATTGTCATTTGTTTTTATTTTTAAAGTTTATATTAATTTGTACCCAAGATTCATATACATTTTATTTCATCCATGTACACTGCGCTTCAAAAGTTTCTTCATTCACATTGTCTCTTACAATCATTTATATACACTGTGTTTTATAAAATCATTCACCACTGGTCTATGCCTACTATTACTCCATGTTTTCAGGTCCAAATTGAATCTTTCTCATTCTTTCACACAAACCTAACCCCACCCATTCACCT
>NW_006399770.1:22574121-22578810 GCF_000299155.1 Elephantulus edwardii
GCAGGAGAGGAAGGCCCTCTATGAGGTGGATTGATTCAGTGACTGGGATAATTGGGATGGGAGTGTCAGGGACAGTGCCGTTGGCACAGGACAGAGCGGAGTTTAGGGCTGTTGTACATAGGGTCGCTATGAGTTGCAAGTGACTCGACGGCACATAACAATAACAACATCCTGTGCCAACCTAGCCATCTCAAACGCAGTTATTCCCACCACTCCAGTCACAGAATCGATCCATCTCACCAAAGGTCTTCCTCTCCTTCGCTTCCCCTCCACTATGCCAAATGTGATGTCTTTCCAAGGACCAGTCCCTCCTTGCTGTCAAATACCATAATGATTACCCACTATGTATGTTTGGATGAGCTTCCAGATTTATTTCTGATGGGAAGCATGAGTGACATTCACTTGCTAAACTAGATGCCTCTGGAAACTCTACAAACTCTATAAACTCTATAAATGTACAGAAATTATGTTAGTTATAGAACAGAGTCTATACAGAAATGGTGTTAGTTATAGAACTGAGTTCAGGTCTTTTGTTCAAAGTATACTCTCAATCATATTCGACTTGACAACACTTAACCACTGTTAAATGAAACTAGTAGTAGTATATCTGGAAGAATACTTCTCCAGTTTAAACATCACTCTTTGTCAATGTGTTTTTGGATGAGCTTCAGCAATATTTTGAGAGTGATATTAATGATACTGTTCCATAATTTCCACATTCTGTTGGCTCACCTTTCTTGGGAATGGAAACAGATATGGATATTTTTCAGTCAACCAACCAAGCAACTGATCTCCAAATTTTCTGGCACAGACTGATGAGCATGTCCAGGACTGCATCTGAGTGTTGAAAGATAAATTGGTAGTCTATTGACTCCTAGGGTCTTATTTTTTGCCACTACCTTCAGTGTAGCTTGATCTTCTTCCTTCATTATTGCTGGCTCTTTATCGTGTAGTACTTCCTGAAATGTTCTAGTGTCAACCGATTCTTTGTGATATGGTGACTCTGTGTTATTTCTATCTTCATGTGATATTTCCTGACTCAATCAAAATTTCAGTATTGCAACTCCTGGCTTGGAATTGTTTTTCAGTCCTTTGAACTGTAGAAATGCTGAGTCAATTCTTCCCTTTTTATTCTCCAACTCCAAATCTATGCACATTCCATCATAAATCTTAGCTTTGTCTTCTTGACCTGCCTTTTGAAACCTTCTGTTTATCTCTTTGACTTCAACATTTTTACTTTATTTTTTAATTTTCAATGCTCTGGTGCAATTTTCAGAGTTTTGTCTGACATCCATATTGGTTCCCCCCTTCTATCTTTGTAATTACAGAAGATAATAAAGATACTTATTTTATTCAGTGCTTATTTTCATTAAGCTATATAGTCTTAAAACCTGTTGTAAGTTTCTGTATTTTTAAAATGTCTTAATGGATTAGCTCAATAGATATTTTTTCCTCATACCCTATTTTTAAAATGTGATAAAATATAACTAAAACTCTATTTCAGTGAAAAAGAAAACGTACTTTATTAGATTGTTGTTTTTAGGTGCCATCAGCCGTACCTTGTCATGATTCACACAAACGCCTTCGTATAGTCAATAAAACACAAAAAGCATTCTTCTGGTATTTTTTACTTTCAGCCAGGATCCATCTGACATCAGCAATGATTTTCTTGGTGCCATGCCAAGGACTCTTTTAAATCCTGCTTGATCATCTGGCAGTTCCTTATCTATACTTTTTTGAGTGATCTAGAGCAATATTTCAGTATAGATGATTTCAATGGATAGCTTGGGAGGACAAAGCAAAGTACTATAATGGAATGAGCAGAGAGCCGGACTTGGAGAATAAAAAGGGAAGAACTTGCTCTATATTTCTCAAGCTGGAAGAACTGAAAAGTAAATTTAAGCCTCAAGTTGACCTTATGAACAAAAGATCTGAAATCTAATCCATTCTGGCAATATACTGAATGACCCAAAAAGCATCAAATGAAGATGGAGGGATTACACAGAGTCACTGTACCAGAAAGAGTTGATTGGCACTGAAAAATTACAGGAAGTACCATGTTAACTGGAGCCAGTGATAATGATGGAGGATGTAAAAGCTGCATTGAAGTCATTGGCAAAAATCTATGGCCCTAGGAATCGATGGAATACCAAATGATTTGTTTACATCAACAGATGAAGCTTTGGATGCACTCACCAGTCTATGCATGGTGAATATCAAGGATGAACCTTATCTCCATGCCTTTTCAATCTATATGCAGAACAATCACTTGGGAAGCTGGAGTCTATAGGAAACAATTGAGAAATGTGGCATCAGGATTGGAGGAGGCTTCATCAACAACCTATGATATTCAAATAGTACAACCTTGCTTGCTGAAACTGAAGGAGGCATGAGGCATTTGCTGCAGAAGGTCAAGGACTATAGTCTTCAATATGGATTCTGATACAGGCCAAAGACTTCACAATTACTCGCTAGGCATCAGAGAGCTGGACAATAACTAAGGATAATCAATAAAGGATTGATGCCTTTGAGTTGTGGTACTAGAGAAGAGTGTTGAACATATCATGGACAGCCAGAAGAATAAACAAGTCTGTCCTGGAGAGGGTGAAACCAGTTTGCTTCCTGGAGGCAAGGATTTTGAGGCTCTGTCTCATATATTTTAGCCATGTGGCCAGAAGGGATCAGGCTTTGGAGAGGGACATCATGCTTGCAAAAGTGGAGGAACAGTGAAGAAAAGGAAGACCAAGAATAAAATAAATTGACTCAGTGACTGAAGAACTGGGATTAGGTTTGTCAGATACAATGAGATTGGCTCAGGATAGGACAGAATTCAGAGTTAGTGTGCATAGGGTTGCTAGGAGTCACAGGTGACTTAATGGCACATAACAACACTAATATAAATGTATGTTTGGAAAAGGGAAAATGAAGCATAATTAATGAAACACTTTGAATTCTGCACTTTAAATAGAATTTTATAAAAAGTTATTAAAAGTAACATTAGAAATATCCCTTGAATTTTTATAGATAATCTTATAATGTTATAAAAGTGACATTTATTTGTCTATTTTCAAGGAATGCTGCACAGTTAGGTTTTTATTTAATAGAATAAAAATAAATTTAATAATTTAATCATGGTCTTACAAAAATGTATAATAAATGGGATCAGTATACGGTTGATTGAATTCTAGCACAAACTGTGTGGTATGAAAAAACAAGGAGGTCACATTATTATCGATGAGGCAATGACATCATTCACCAAAAGAAGAAAATAGAGGGTCAAAAGTACACCAAGAAAATAGAGTTTAATAGATTTTAAAAATTCAGGTATACAAAAAGGATTTATATTTAAGCAATTTCTATCAAAGAACAAGGGTAGTAAACAATATAAATAAGGATTTTTTTAACTTTATTTTTAAGTTTGCCTGAAAACAACATTGAGAAAAACAAAAGAAGGTATTGAATAGGATTGTCTAAAGTAACTGTATGCAGATGAAAAAAAAATGGAAAAGTTCCTCTTTTCAACCTAACAGCAGCCACTCATCAAAGGGAAAACAGGAGCACAGATAACATAGAAACAAAAAAGTGAATTACTATACAGTTAATTGAACCACACTGATTCACACTGGACCTAAGAAAGTGATTGTGCTTAACAATTAGTGTTAAGACTTATAACAATGCAAAACAAATAAGCATACATTTGTTATTCATTATAATCAGTAGACTATATGCTGATGTTTGTTGTGTTTTTAAGTTACCTGATGTTCAGGTTATAAAGCTCTTTAATTCTAAGGAAGAAAAATGATAAAATTCATTTCTGAATCTTATATACTCTTTGATATCTGTGCTATTGAACATAATGCAACCAGGGATAATGCAAAAAGGGATCATACTTTGAATGTCTTCATTTTATTTTACAATGATCTAGATAGTCTTTATAATTTCAGAGATATTTATAAAACATGAACCTCTGGCACGTATAAAAGTTAAAATATTTAAACTCTTCAGGAATGATGCCATCTGGATTTAGTAAATTTCATGTCAAGGTATTTTTTAAAAAATTCTATTTATGTTTTCTCTTTCTTTAACTGTTAACTCATTAACTGGCAGAACTGATTAAAAGTATTTACATTTTTTATTTCTTAAGCAGGAAAACTTCACATTTTACATGCCATACCAGAAGTCGTTCATGCTTATGACCTTTCTGACAATCTATATTCTTCAGAAAAAGGACATTACAGAGGCAGATGCTGTAAGAAGGTACTGCTGTTATCAGAAAATCACAGAGTAGATAAAATTAATTAAGCAATTCTGGTTGATTCAAAATATGCAAAAACAAGATGAATGTTTTAACCTGAAATTTTAAAAACAACAACATGAATTTGCAATGTATTTGTTGTTATTATATGCTATCGAGTCACCTGCGACTCATGGTGACCCTATGTATAACAACCCTAAACCCTGTGCTATCCTTTTCCAATCTTTTTGTCTCCAACACGCCTATCCCCATTACCTCAGTGACTGAATCAATTCATCTTGTTCAGGGTTTTCCTCTCCTGTGCCGTCCCTCCACCCTCCATCCTTCAATCTCCCAAGCATGACACCCCTCTCCAAGGACTGATCTCACCTTGAAACATGTCCAAAGTATGTCAGATGGATGTTCAGAGTCCTTGCCTCCAAGGAGCAGCCTGG
>NW_006399770.1:22585531-22588681 GCF_000299155.1 Elephantulus edwardii
ATTGATAGAAAAACTCAACATAGCAAAAAATAAACAATCCCAAGGAAAGAGACCTCAAATAAGCAAAGTTTTACCAAAAAAATAAAAATGAATTGGGAAAAACAGAACCTCCTGATGTCAAAACCCACTACACAGTCATAGTAACAAGACATCATGGAATTAGTACAGTGACAGACACATGAACCAGTGGAACAGATTTGAAGACCAACAAATTAAGCTATCTACCAATGGCTACTTGGTCCACAGAGAAACAAAACCTATTAAATGGGGAAATGAAAATCTCTTCAACAAATGATGCTGGCAGGACTGGACATCTACCCGCAGAAAGCTGAAGTAGGAGCTACATCTCATAACATGCATAAAAACAAATTCAAGGTGGATTAGAGACCTAAGGATAAAGCCCCAAACCATGAAGGTCAGAAAAGACAAAATGAGATCCAACTTAAAAACACTAGCCTATGATATAAATAAACTTGCAAATATATCCAGAAATGCACAACCAGGAGAGGATAAAATCAACAAATGAAACATTATAAAAATTAAGTCTCTGTGTGCATAATAATTTTTCCCAATAGAGTGAAAATAAAACTTACAGACATAGAAAAAGCATTTGGCAATGACATTTCAGACAAGGGTCTAATAATGAAAACTTAGAAAATTTCACAGGGCCTCCACAAGAAAAAGACTGATAATATAATCTCAAAATGAGCAAAAGACATGTAAAGACTTTATGAAGGAAGACATATGTATGGTCAACAGACACATGAAAAAATTTTCAGAATCACTGGCAATAGGAGAGATGCAAATCAGAATAACAATGACAAAGCATCTCAATTCAGAGGCAGTAGCAAAATTTAACAGAACAATGAGCCATAAATGTTGAAGAAGATGTGAAGACATTGGAACTTTCATGAACTGCTGGTAGGACTATAGAATGGTGCAGCCTTTCTGGAAGGCAATTAAGCATCTTCTCAAAAAAGCTGAACATAGCAAACAACAAATGTTGGTGAGGTTGTGGAGAAACTAGAACCCTTATTCACTGTAAGTGGGAGTATAAAATGGTGCAACCACTATGGAAGGCAGTATGATACTTTCTCAAAAATTTGGAAATAGAAGTACCATTTGACTCAGCAATTCCACTACTAGGAATATACCCCAAGAAATCATAACTGCCACCCAAGCAAATAGATGCACACCCATGTTTATTGCAGCTTTGTTCACAATAGCAAAGAGTTGGAAACAACCTAAGTGCCCATCAACAAATGAAGGGATGGAGAAGCTGTGGTATAATTACAACAATGAAATACTATGCTGCATTGAAAAACAAGGAACGCATGAAATATACAACATGGGTGACCCTGGAGGACATTAAGCTGAGTGAAATATCTCAGTCGCAGAAGGACAAATACTGCATAGTGCCACTGTTGTAGAACTGGGCTGATGTCAAGGATGGGGGTGGAGGAATAAGAAAGATGAGATAAATTATGTATACTGCATTGAAACAGATGAGAGAGAAAATTGTTTAAAACGGTTATATGATTAGGTATTATTGTCATGACAAGAGTCCAGAACAAAGGACTTGAGGGGAGGGCTGTATTATAATGAAAGAATTTTTCTTTTCCTTTTCAAAGAGAAGTGCAAAATGGGGAGGGGGGAAGGGTAGGCAAGGAAAAAAAGTGCAACAATAAATGGATGGAAATTCAAAGTCGCTATAAACTTTCACAAAAATTAATAATAAAAAATGGAAAAAAAAGTTGAACATAGAAATCTCTTATGACCCGCATATTATGTTACTAAGAATATATCGCAAGGAAAATAGAAACAATAGAGACTTGTATACCTATATTCATAGCAGTGGTTTTTATTAGTATGAGTCTTTTAATAATATTGACTTCTTCCGATGAGAATATTTTTTCTTCAATATTTAGATCTAATTGGAAGCAGGAGTGGCATCCACTTCTGTAAATAGCTTACCTCGGGAAACCCTACAAACATGGAGAAAGGATGAAAGTCATACAACTGTCGAGAACTTTCATTCATGGGGTCACTATGAGTAGCCTATGACTCGACAGCACTTAACAACAACAACAATTTAGATCTAAGCATTGATATTAAGCAACCATTATATACATCATCTTCACTGAATCAAAAGTAGTAACAACCACCAAAACTACCAATTCTACTGTAATTCTATGTAAAAAGTCAAGTCAAATTTCTCTCATACAATAAATTGTTGTTGTTGTTGTTATGTGCCATCGAGTCGCTTCCGACTAATAGCGACCCCGTGAACGAGAGCCCTAAACGCCGTTCTATCCTCTGCCAACCTCGCCGTCTCAGAAACACTCATTCCCACCACTCCACTTACAGAATCGATCCATCTCATCGAGTGTCTTTCACTCCTGCGCCGTCCCTCCACTCTCCCAAACATGATGTCCCCCTCCAGGGACCAGTCCCTCCTTGCAACATGGCCAAAGTATGTCAGACGAAACTTCAGAATCCTTGACTCCAAGGAGCATTCTGGCTTCACCCTCTTCAGGACAAACCTGTTTGTTCTCCCAGCAGTCCATGGTATATTCAACACTATTCTCCAGCACCACAGCTCAAAGGCATCAATTCTCCTATCATCCCTATTCACTGTCCAACTCTCTGATGCATATCACATAATTGCAAAGAACATAGCCCGAATCAGGTGCACGTTAGTCTCCAGCCTGACATGGTTGCTCTCAGTACTCTAGAGAGGTCCCTTTCAGCTGACTTTTCCAATGCAATTCATCTCTTGATTTCCTGGCTGCTGTTACCAAGAGTGTTGACTGTGGAACAAAGCAAACTAAAACTGGTAGCTATCTCAATCTCTTCATCATCCATATTGATACTGCCAATTGGCCCAGTGGTGAGAATCTTCATCTTCCTGATGTTGAACCTCAATCCATATTGGAGGCTGCAGTCCTTGACCTTCTGCAGTAAGCATTTCAGGTACTTCTCAATAAATTATATAAATATGATTTACAGAGCAACCAAATATGACTAATTGTTTACACTTGTTTTAATTATTTCTCCAAAATCAATCTCCATAAATAATCTATGTGTTTCCTACTGCCAAAGGGGCCCTTTAGAGTAGTGAGAGAAGACATTCACCCTGAAACCCACAGC
>NW_006399770.1:22589475-22591054 GCF_000299155.1 Elephantulus edwardii
TATGCTCTGCTTTCAGCCAAGATCCATGTAAGTTTAGCTATAATATCCCTAGTGCCATTCCCTCTTCTAAACTACTTTGAGAAATAAAGAAAATGTGATTATTTTTGTGTGTATTCATATTGATCATCTGATTACCTCTTCTAGTGTGCCTGGATATTTTTAGAGACAACATAAAATAACTTATTTACTTCAGTTTAAAAAATATACTTGCAGTAAAATTATTTCCCAAATCACAGTTTTAAAGGAAAAAAATATAATTTCATTAAGTAAAATGATAATTTAGGGGGAAAACACCACACACACTTTGGTTGTTGTTGTTGTTTGTCTAGTTTTCTGGTAGTGGTGGTTGTTTTTTTCTAATTAGTGTTCCATGAATTTCATACTTCTTGTATTTACCACCGACACACTTGGCTACCAACAGTCATGAGATCAAGAAATGTATTGCCTTGGAAAAGTCTGTTGGGAGATTTCTCCCAAGTCCTGCCTATCAAAGAGATTAAACTGAGCAAAGTCAACTTAAAGAGTAAAGTGCATCTGATTCATGCCGTGATCTTTTCAACCATTTGTTATGCATGTGAGAATTGGATAGTGAATATGAATGACAGATGAAAACCCAATACTTTCAAGTTGTGCTACTGAAGATGAGTACTGAATATCAAATTAACAAGTAAGTCTTGGTGAAAGTCTAGTTAGAGTTTTCTTTAGAGGCAAGGATGAAGAAGCTTTTGTCCTATATACTTTGGGCGTATTATTAGGAGGGTTTATTCGGGTGGCCCAGTGATAAAGCATTAAGTTCAAATCCACCAGGTGCTCCATGAAACAAGATGGGTAATATTCTTTCTTGTGATTCCTTGTGATGTGTTGCCTTTGAAAATCTGTTGGAGGGTCAGATATGAGTCAACTCCAACTCGATGGACCATAACAACAATAATAATTTTTTGGAAAGGAACATAATCCTTGCAAAGGTGAAACAGCAGAGAGCGAAAGGAAACGCTTCAGTGAGGTTGATTGGCACAGTGACTTCAGTAATTAGTTTGTGTGTGTCAGAGATGATGAGGATGGAACAGGATGGGACAGGTTTCAGATATGTCATTCATAAAGTCTTTATGAGTCTTATTTGACTAGAATGCAGCCAACAACAACTACCATAATGCTGACGAGAAATATATGGAATTAATTTGGTGAAATCAACAGGACATTCTGAGATTTAAGTACTTAGCACTTTCTTAAGTAGGTAATAAACAAGACCAAGTCTGTTGATTTTTTTCATTTGAGAATATACTGTTGTTAGATGTCACTGTGTCAACTACAACTCATAGTAACCACTTATAAAACAATTTAAAACCTTGATTCTTTGTCATGTTCACAATATCCACTTGTTTAGTCTGTGGCAGTCAATCTCTCTTAAAATCTCACTCCTTCCCAGATTTTCAGCATTTTCAAGCATTTTTATATACTTTTATATTCTTAATTAAAAAGTGTGTGAGACATAATCTAATAACCATTGCTTCTAAGGAGTACTCTGCAATTTTTCCAACACACAATTGTTGTTTTTTGTTTTGTTTTTGTTTTTGTTTTA
>NW_006399770.1:22591154-22598934 GCF_000299155.1 Elephantulus edwardii
ATAACAAATAAATTTAATATTATTTTGTTGTGATTGCCTATAGATTATTTCCACTAGTGTCAATTTTATCTACCTTTACACAAGACTTTAAAATTATTAAAATAAAAATACACTGAATATTACATAAATGTTTAATGGGTGTGAATTTTAAAATAAATCAATCAAGTTCAAATATTGAGCCACTTGAAATAGTAATATACTTTTTTTCTGGTTTAAATACTTGATAATAAAAATTCAAAACAAAGCAATTAAATACTCTGATTAATTAAAACATCATTGTTGTCGTTAAGTACCATCGAGTTGTAGGTGACTCACTCATAGCTACCCTATGAATGAAAGACCTGAACACTTGTATAACTTTCATCCTTTCTCCAGGTTCATAGGGTTTCCAGAGGCAAGCTATTTTGGAAGTGGATGTCACTACTGCTTTCAAGCTTGCTTTAAGCGGGGAGCTCTACCAAACACTGTCCACCATGGGTGACCATTATCACATTTGACACATCAGTGTCACAGCGTTTAACATCACAGCAACCACAAGTTACCTCTCTCTAGCAAGTGGACAGACCAGAGCTATACGACCTAGAAAAATGTTTGACCGGTAACAATTAAAAATTAATTAAACAATTAGAAGGTAAGATTTAATTAATATTTGACCTACTCTTACAAAAGAAAATAATAAATAAATGCACATGATATTTTACATTTTAGCTTACATATATAATTTACAATTATTGTGGGAAACTGATTAGATTGAGTAGGAGATTTCTATCATTTAACTGAATGATTTCTTTAATGTGCTTTCTTTTCTCTCTTCACAGTAGTAAGAAAGTGGTTGCATTCAATTAACTAAGTCAAACTGAGATGAGTTTATTGACTGTGTAAAAAATGTAAAATAAAGTAAAAAAATAATTTTTGAATGTCAAATGGCCTTTCATTTCTCCACCTTGAGATTCATGTCTCTATTCTTTCTCTATATTTCATGTCTGCCTGTTCTTTCAACCCCCTTGGAGTGTAGCCAGGCACTGCAGCCTACTCCGTGAATATGCCTGCTCTACTCCTGTTTGATCTTCTTCCCTTGATGTGTCAGTTTCTTTGTGGGCTGCCTACTTGTCAAACTGCTTTTATTCTTTAAAACTTTATACATAATTTTAAAATAAGCTGTGCAACTCTCAGGACACTTGATGAATTTTTCACAAGTTAATCATACTTTAATCACATAAACACTGCTGCTGATGTGTTTAACACTGTAGGACAAACATATTTACTCAACTGCAACAATTAGATGCAATGCACCCAAATTATAGGTTAAAGAAATCTGTTCGTGCTTCCCTTTGAATTAGTAAAATAAATAGATTTCAGAAACTAGCTCAACAAAAAAGCCTCTGCACTTGAAAGAATAGAAATCAAGGGTGAATTTCAAGGGTAGTCAACGAAAAATAACAAAACAGCCAATTCAATATATTTTATTTAAGGGACTATTCAATGACACCAAGATGTAAGATTGTTTATACTCATGTTGGCTGTCAATTTGATAATCATAATTTGTTCTCAGCTAGGAAAAATATGTAATTTCTACTTATTAAGTGCAAGATAATCTGTAATCAAAAACTACAACAAAACCTGATACTGTAGTTTTTTTTAATTTAAATATTTTTCAGCTCTGTGCCTCATACCCCATAAAGCATAAAAAAATGGAATGCTTATCTTTTGGAGATTAAATTATTCAAACAAATTACTGTTAAGATATAATGAACATTATAGGAAGTAATTTTAAAAAATAATCAGCAGACTATTTATAATGTAGTTCTTGAAAAATTAGAGAATGACAACAACAACTTGTGATTTAACATGTCCTACAAAATTTACTGAACAAATCCATCTTGACCAAGGCAAGCAAAGGTCAGATAAAAGAGAATTTAAATACACTGTACACTTTTTAAAGCTGTGGTTAAGGTTAACTCAAGATAGTATTTTATAGCCTAAAGAAGTAATAAAGAAAAAGGGCAGAAATGCTAAGAAAAAGTAAAGAATGTCAATAATTTTAGTGTGAACCTGAAAACAATTTATTCTGTTTTGAAATTAGCTTACCAATGACAATGGACACTGCCAGGAACTTTTCTTATTAAAAGTGTATCAAGGATATAAGAATAATAAATAACATATTTGCTTACTAACTTCACTAAAACTAGAAGAGACTTCTAATTTAAAATGAGGACATGTGTGCTTGAGCTGTCAGTGTTACTGGAGATCAAGTGAAGGTGTGGGAAGATGCTATGTGAAGGTGCAAGCAACTCCAGTCACAGAAACAATTATCGCAGGACAACTGTCCAAAAATGTCTCTTCAAGCAAGACAAAATAAAAAATCAACCTTGCCTTATTTGGACAATGGTAATGACAAAGAGCCTGAAAGAATGGCTAAAGCATAATAATGATTCTGAGGCTGGCACAGGACCAGGCAGTATTACAGTCTGCTGTGTGTAGGGTCACTATGAGTCAGAAGTTGACTTGGAGATAGAGAACTACAAGAATGAAAACAGCAGTGGTATCTCAGGGCAGATTAGAGGAGTATTTTAAAATGTATAGAATAACAGAAGAACCAGGCTTTGAACGGGGAAACATGCTTATATACAGTGAAGCCTGTGAGAGCTGGAACTCAATAAGACTGTCTTGCTTTTTGCATTTCACATTGTGTCTTACTACACTTCTATTGCTTTTTGCAGTGGAAGGTATTTGAATTTTCCTTCTATGATTTCCACTTTGCAGTTTCTAGCTTTCTGAGGCTGTACTGTATATTCACAATTTAGAGAGCATAAGAGAGATCTAGTGTCCTACTAGGTAAGGAATTGTGCTGCCAACCCATGGGCAGTTAGTTTGAATCTACCAACCACTCTCTGGAAAACAAGTTGGAACTCTCCTCTGATGTGGATTATAGGCTCTGAATTAAACCCACTCAGAACAATAATGATTTTTAAGTTGTTGGAGTTTTTTAAAATTATTATTATTTGAATATTAGTATCCCATGCAGAAGAAATAAAAGTAGGATTTTAACTAGAGTTTTGTGAGTTTTGTTGACTTTTCTTGGTCCCATGTGGAAGCGAGGGCTGAGGGAGGAGATCAACAGGTCTGGAATATAGGGAGTAGTGTGGGTTCCTAAGCTTGCAGCTGATGCCCAATTGAACCTAGACATGGATGACTGTGGATAAATTGACCAGAATCTAACCGGATGAAGAGAAGATGATCCAGGCTGTGACCTAGGGCAGATTACTCTAACCAGACAGCTTGCTCTGGACTGAATTTTGCTTGTGGATGTAGATGCTCAAAGTTTCCATACTGAACAGTGGCTCCTTCAGTAAAAAGATTTTGTTCCCCAGGAGCACTGGTTTGATAAGAATAGAACAAATCAGTACTTGGCTATCTGAAAGGAGGCTATTAAGGCATGGCGCATGAACCAGTAGCTGGCTTACATTCTTTCATGAATGCAGTTATTAGGAATATGATAGTAAAGGGAGAAAAACACTCTACAAAACAAATGAACAAAACATAATCTAAATGAAATACTATAAAATCTAATGTATATTTATGAATTACAATGTATATGAATGTTAAAAATATTTTAAAACTTAATATAAAGAAAAGTGGTAGGATGACATCCTTTCAAAGATAGAAAACCTGTGAGATACAGGAAAACAAGGCAGTATCACTAAATCCCAAAGTGATCAGGTTTCACTGTATTTGTTTCCAACTGTTTGTCATTCAGAAAGACTGAGAAGTTATGAAATATAATATCTGTTCTTTCAAGACAAATAATAATATAACCACCACCACTAAATCCACGCCTTCTCAATCACACACACACACACACACACACACTCCTACCCTAGAAATGAATTTAATTCATGATCAATAGGTTATAGAGTTGAACAATGTCTAATGCTTTTGGCATAGGATATTATGCAGTGTGGATGTTGTATGGACACCATACAAGTGTTTCACATATAGTCATTAATTAAAGCCTAGTGGCACTTACTTCCTAAACAACATGCTTCTGGAAACTCTATGAACTTTGAGAAAAAAAAAACAATGATTATAGAAAGGTTTCAGGTATTTTGTTAATGTTCTTTGAGTCATGTTCGACCCGACAGCAATCAACAACAACAACACCACACTAAAGGGAACCAACAAAATGAAAATTGAAAGCTGTATTCTACTGGGACTGAGATATTACCTGGAGCCCAGATACCTTTGCTTGTGGCAACTTTGAGACTATTGAAGGCATTAAGCGTTTTTGAAAAGATAAAATATTTCCCTGTAATAACAAAACAAACTTATGAGATGACAAACATGAGGTCAGAAGTTGCCTTAACAGGTGTTACGTGATATTTTTTACTCTAGTCAAGATCAACTTATGTTTAGTATTACATTTATTATACTTCATTTTTCATCATTTAATTTGAATCATAGTTTTCAACATTATCAATATACTGGAAGATCTTAATTTTTATGTATAACTCCAATAGATTTTCATATCCCTTATCTTAGTTTAGCACCAGCAATCAAATTATCAATTCACATTTGGTTGTGTTGTTAGGTGCCGTCAAGTCGAGTACAAGTCATAGAAACTCTGTAAACAACAGATCTGAACCCTGTGCTACCCTGTTCCATCCTCATCATTTCTGTTACACTTGAGTCCACTGCTATACTCACTATATCAATTGATCTCATTAAGAGTCTTTCTGTCTTTTGCTGACTCTCAACCTTTCCAAGCACAATGTATCTCTCCAAGGAATAAGTTCTTCTAGAAACACACCCTAAGTGTAGGAGGTGAAGCTTTGTCATCTTTGTCTCCATAGAATTTCTAGCTATACCTTCTCTAAGATACATTTATTTGTGGGTTGTTTTTTGTTGTTGGGGTCTATGAAATATTCACTAATCTTCTCCAACACCTGAGCTCAAAAGCATCAAGTTTTCTTTTTTCATCTTTATTCTTTTTCCGGCTTTCAGGTGCATAGTAAGTGATTGAAAGGATCATGGCTTGAATCAGGTGTACTTCAAGCTGGCATCATTGCTCCTCAGCCTCAGTAATTTGGGGAATTTCCTGATAACTACTTGCCCCATGCAAGATCCCCTGACTGCTTTTAGCAAAAGTTGCATTTGTGGGTGCAAATACAATTAAATTATTGACAATTTAAATTTTTTTCTCACACGACAGAGTGCAGAAATTATCGAACAATAGTATTGATGTCACATGCAATCAATATTCTACTGGATTAAACTGGAACAACACATCAACAATGAACTGCCTGAGATGCAGGCTGGGTTTAGAAGAGGCTGTGGTACTAGGGATATTATAGTTAATGGTAGATGGATGTTGGCCGAAAACAGAGTACCAGAGGAATGTTTGTTTCATTGACTATGCAAAGACATTTGACTGTGTGGATCACAATAAACTGTGGCTAATTCTGAGAAGAATGAGAATCCCAGAACACTTGATTTTGTTTATCTGAAACCTATATTTGGACCAGGAGGCAGTCATCAGAACAAAGCAAGGAAAGATTACATGGTTCAAAATTGGGAAGGATGTACGCCAGGAATGTGTCCTATCTCCATATCTTTTCAATCTATATGCAGAACAGATTATCTGGGAGGCTGGGCTCTATGAGGAGGAATGTGGCATTAGGATTGGAGGAAGACTCATCAACAGTCTGCTTTATGCAGATGTCACAACCTGTTTGCTGAGACTGAGGAGGACCTGAAGTGCTTGCTGCAGGAGGTCAAGAACTGCAGCCTTCGATATGAATTGAAGCTCAACATCAAGAAAACAAAGATTCTTACCACTGGGCTGATTGGCAGCATCATGATGGGTGCTGAAGAGATTGAGATTGTTAACAGATTTAGTTTGCTTGGCTCCACAATCAACACTCTTGGTACCAGCAGCCAGGAATTTAAAAGACACATTGCATTGGGAAGTCTGCTGTTAGAGACCTCTCCAAAGTTCTGAAGAACAACAATGTCATTTTGGAGACTAAGGTACACCTGATTCAGGACATAGATTTTGCAATTACTTGCTATGCATCAGAAAGCTGGAAACTGACTAGGGATGATAGAAGGAGAATTGATGTCTTTCAGCTGTGGTGCTGAAACAGTCCGTGGAGAGAGACGTCATGCTTGGGAAGGTGGAAGGACAGCACAAGAGAGGATGGATTTTGGCTGAAAGCAGAGAGTGTAAAGGAATGTCTATCTGTGTGGATCACAACAAACTGTGGCTAATTCTGAGAAGAATAAAAATCCCAGAACACTTGATTGTGCTTATGTAAAACCTATACATGGACTAGGAGGCAGTCGTCAGAAACACTGCATGGGTCAAAATTGGGAAAGGTATGTGTCAAGGATGTGTACACCAGGGATGTATCCTATCCCCATATCTTTTGATCTATATTCAGAACAAATCACCTGGGAGACCGGACTCTATAAAGTAAATTGTCATTTTGAAGTTGTTAAAGATAAAAACATATCAAATTTTATTTTAGACATACTAGAGCCTTAGTGAGCTGAGCTGGTAACCTGGTGGCAAGAAATTGCTCTTGAATCCTGATGGCACGTAGTTTGAATAAATCATCTGCTCTGTGAAAGAAGAATGGACAATCTTTTCCTTTGTGAATACCTGCTTCTGAAATCCCACCAGAAGGCTGGCTATAGGTCAGTTCCAACTCTATGATGAAGGTATGGTTCAATTCCAAAGGCATCTGGTCTGAATCCACCAACTTCTCTGTGAGAAAATGATGGCAGCTAGCAACAACAGTCCTGAATTATATTACATTTTGTGAATGTACCACAATTTCTCAATTCATTCTTTGGTGATGGTCCTTTTGGCTATTTCAATTTTCTTATTATTGCTAATAATGCTTCTGTGAACATGTTGTTATTGTGGCTTGTGTCATTGAACTGACGATAACTCTTAACCACTCTATGGCTCTGAATCTTGCTCTATCCTAAGCCGATCGCACCATCTCTGACACACCTGATTACATTGCCCGTATCATTGAATCTATCACATCTAGGATTTTCCTCTCCTGTGCTGACCTTCTTTGAGCATGATGTCCTTTTCTAAAGACTGCTTCCTCCTGGCAGCATGTCTATCAAGTGAGCAGAAAATTGTACATGGGGACAAAGGGCCATAACCATCTTTATTATAGGGCTAGAGGGAATGAAACTAGCACAGCCCTTCACCGCCCTAGACCAGAAAGCAGATAAAACGCCCATACCCCAGTCCCATGGTGCCTCTAGTGACACCAGTAGGCCAAATCATAGACTTTACTTATGGTTGTCATACTAAGAATGGGGTTTATTAAGAGAATAGGTTGAGGACTGAGAGGCAAAGAATATCTCACAATATAAGTCCAGGATTAGTTTAAAAATCCCAAGGCAGAATTCATAAAAGTCCTGGCTTCAGTGCAGCAACAGAAATTCTCTAAGTGTCTTGTTTCCTCAAACATCTAACAAGCTTTGCCTCAGAGCAGTTTCAGATCAGTTTCTCTTTCAGGCATTTGGCAATGAGAACAAAACCTTAGCTAAGGTTTTTATTGCTGAGCTCCTGTGGTTACATATTGCCAAAATTATCTCCATAGCAATAGAACAGTCTCTGCATCACCCTTACCAAGGGTCTTGCTTCAGGCTTCCTCAAGTCTTGTTCCTCAGTGTAGGAAGAATTCTCTTTTATCCCAGTCCCACAGCTGTTCAGAATTTGCAACACCAGGTGTCTTCATTTAAAGAGGGAGCCAAA
>NW_006399770.1:22601924-22613752 GCF_000299155.1 Elephantulus edwardii
GGAGGCAAGCCATTTTTGTACAATAGTCAACCACAAATTGAGATACTTAGGAGTGAACCTATAATAAATATACAAAAGCCCTATACAAAGAAAACTGTAGAACACTTCTGCAAAACACAGTAAAAGACCAAAAGATATGGGAAAATGTGCCCTGTACATGGATAGGACTACTCAATATTGTGAAAATGACAATCCTACCAAAAGCTATCTACATGTTCAGTGCAATTCCACTCAAGAAACCAAATTCATTTTTCTAGGAGATAGAGAGAAAAATGATTCAATTTATTTGGAGAGGAAAGAGGTCTTGAATATACAAAACATTTATGAGAAACAAAAATGAAGTGGAAGGCTTAGCATTCCCTGACCTGAAAACCTACTACACAGCATGGCATGGGTACAATGACAGGAACATTGGCCAATGAAACAGAATTGAGAACGTAGAAATATACTCAGCTATCTGTAGTCAACTGATATTTGACAAGAAAATCAAAGTTATCAAATGGGGAATGGCAACCTTTTCAACAAATGCTGCTGGCCAAACTGGACTTCCACCTGCAGAAAGCTGAAACAGGATCCTCATCTCACACCATACACAAAAATAAACTCACGATGGATCAGACACCTGGCAGTAAAGCCCCAAACAATAAAGCTCATAAGAGACAAGCTGGGATCAACCTTAGAAGGCCTAGTCTACAGTATAAAGAGACTGCTAAATTCAGCCAGAAATGCACACTCTCAAGAGAATAAAATAGATAAATGGGACCCTCTAAAGATTAAATCCCTGTGTGCATCAAGTTTTTGTTTGTTTTTTTTTTCCCAACAGGGTGAAAAGAGAACCTAAAGCCTGGGAACAAATATTTGGTAATGCCATCTCAGAGAAGAGTCTCCTAACGAAAATTTACAGAATACTCCTAGGCCTCCATTAGAAAAAGACTTATGATCCAATTATAAAATGGACAAAAGACATGGAAAGAATTTTTATAGAGGAAGATATTCGAATGGCCAACAGACATGAAGAAATGCTCAAAATCACTGGCAATAAGAGAGATGCAAATCAAAACCACAATGAAGTACCATCTCACTCCAGTAACAGTGGCAATGTTTAACAAGGCAGCAAATAATACGTATTGGAGAGGATGTGGCAAGTTAGAAACTCTTATACATTGTTGGGATTGTAAAATTATACAATCACTCTGGGAGGTACTTGAGAGCTTCCTCAAAAAGCTGAACATAAAAATCCCATATGACCCAGATATTTCACTGCTTGGAAAATACCCTGAGAAAATGAGAATTGAGGCACAAAAGGAAACTTGTACACAAATATTCAGAGCAACGTTATTCTGCATTGCAAGAACATGGAAACAGCCCAAACGTCCAACCACAACCAAATGAGTTGACAAATTATGTATGGTATATTCATACAATGGAATACTATGCAGCACGCAGGAGCAATGCTTTTGTAAAT
The DNA here is from genome assembly GCF_000299155.1 of Elephantulus edwardii. Taxonomy (NCBI): domain Eukaryota; kingdom Metazoa; phylum Chordata; class Mammalia; order Macroscelidea; family Macroscelididae; genus Elephantulus; species Elephantulus edwardii. The sequence goes on from NW_006399770.1 coordinate 22,603,390, forward strand.
TATTACCTAACTAATTCAGCCCCACAAGGACAAATATTATACAAAACTATTATTGTAGAATGAGTATAAGGACCCAAGGTGGATAGGAGGGTGGCAGCAGAGGTATGAGGATGTGTGGGGGAGGTAGACTAATTAAGGGGTTGTACAATTTGGCAGGTGGGGGTGAGGGAAATTTGAAGAATCTGTTCTGAAAAACAATTCCAATTTTGTAAATAAATTTGTATAATAAAAAAATTTTTAAAGTGAAAATTCTAAGGATAAGGGCTGAAATCAATGGGATAGAAAACAGAAAAACAATTGAAACAACAAAATCTGAGGTAGTTCTTAGACAAAGTTAATAAAATAGACCAACTCTTGGCAAACTTGAAAGAAAAGACACAAATAACTCAAGTAAGAAGTGAAAGAAGTGACATTTCAATCTAATTGGCTGAAATTAGTCGATAATATCAGAATATTATGAAAAACTATAATCTATTAAATTTAAAAACCTAGAAGAAATAGACAAATTTCTAGAAACCCACACCTTATCCAAATTGACACAGGAAGAAGTGAAACACATACATAGACTCTACAAAAGAAGAAATTGAACAGGTCATGCAATGGTTCCCAAAAACAAAACAAAACACCTCAAACAAACCAACCAAAACAAAACAAAACAAAAAAACAACAGTCCAAGCCATGAAGCCTTCACAGTAAAATCATACCAAACATTCTGAGACTGGACAGGAAGAATAGACATTCAAAATTATAATCCTATCAAAGTTCCATTTAAATTAAGTTATTTTAAATACTAGAAAAAAGGGGGAATATTCCCAGAGTCATTCTATGAAGAAACACAAGCCTAATTCCAAAACCAAAGACATCACACACACACACACACACACACACACACACACATCTATAGACCAATACTGTAGCTTACTCTGAGGAGAATGGGAATCTCAGAACACTTGATCGTGCTTATATGACACTTATACTTGGACCAGGAAGCAGTTACCAGATCAGAGTATGAAAACACTGCATGGTTCAAAATTGGGAATGTCTTTTCAATCTATACATGGAACAGATTATCTGGGAGGCTGGGCTCTATGAGAAGTGTGGCATCAAGATTGGAGGTAGACTCATCAACATTCTGCATTATGCAGATGACACAATCCTGGTTGCTGAAACTGAGGAGGACTTGAAGTGCTTGTTGCAGAGACTGCAACCTTCAATAACAAAAATTCTTACCACTGGGCCGATTGGCAACATCATGATGAATGATGAAGAGATTGAGATTGTTGACAGTTTCAATTTGCTTGGTTCCACAATCAACACACTAGGTACCAGCAGCCAAAAAATTAAAAGACAAATTGCTTTGGGAAAGTCTGTGGTCAGAGACCTCTCCACTGTACTAAGTAGCAATGATGTCAGTCTGGAGACTAAGGTGAGCCTGATTCAGACCATATTCAATGAAATTACTTGCTATGCAACAGAGAGCTGGACAATGACTAGGTACAATAGAAGGAGAGTTGATGCCTTTGAGCTGTGGTGTAGAGAAGAGTATTGAATAAACCATAGACTGCTAGGGAGAACAAACAAGTTTACCCTGGAAAAGGTGAAGCCACGGTGCTCCTTGAAGGCAAGGATTCTGAAGCCCTGTCTGACATACTTTAGACATGTTGCAAGGTGGGATCAGTCCTTCGAGAGGGACGCCATGCTCGGGAAAGTGGAGGGACAGAGCAGGAAAGAAAGACCCTCAATGAGATTTCATCACTGGGGTAATGGGAATAGGCGTGTCAGAGACATTAAGATTGGCAAGAGATAGAGAAGGGTTTAGGGCTGTTGTAAGATTGCTATGAGTCGTAAGCAACTAAAAGGCATATAACACCAATATAGAACAATATCTCTCTTGAATATAAATGCAAATATATACTGTAGGACATATACAGTAAGATAGATACTGTAAGATATATACTATACCCTCTGCTGTGTCCCTTTGCTGGCATAGTAGGTAAGGACTTGTGTTGCTAAATCAAATTGAATTCATCAGCATCTCCATAGGAGAAACATGGGCAATTCCCTGCATGATCTACAGCCTCTGAAATTTTATGGAAATAACTATGAATCTGTTCTGACTTTGTGGCAATGAGGCTAAGTCAGAGAATTAAAAGATGTTGATTTAAGATCTTTAACTTTTAGTTGCTTAGGCCTTACCCTTTACCCCAATATTATAACATTCACAGGTTCCAGGGATTATTACACAGATACTTATTTTGATTGGCTATAATTAAAATTTTTGAAAAAGAATTTAAGCACTGTCTTCCTTCCTAATAATTATTGTTTCTTTTTTAAAAGGGACAAAATTGAATGTACTGTAATGATTTTTGCCTTTTATAAGATGAGATAATATTACATAAAATATTTAATATCTGTAACAGTAGCAGATTTCACTTTCACTAGAGATGACCAAGAATAGGAAAACAAGCTAAATAACTGAATTACTCATATACAAATATCTAACAAAATAAGAGTGGTACTAGACCAAGTATCTCAGGAGAGAGGATGTTCATTGTGTGTGCAATGTAGCAAAACATAACGTAATATATGAAACTGACACAGTGTTTTACTTATCAGAAATGGTTCACAAAATGAATACTACAACTTGACATCATATCTAAAGCAAGCAGGAAATTATTCCTGCAAAATTATAAAAAATAACCTCAAGCATGGTATGATTTGTGGATTTAATAACGTTATTCCTATACCATTAGAAAAAAATTTTGCATAACCTCTACCTAACATTGTTTCTTTTTGTAGTCACTGAAAAATTCACGATGAAAAAGTAAATGTAAACTTTTAGACTAGTGTGTGTGTTATATGCATAATATGTGCATGTACATATGTTTATATACACACATGCATATATGTACATATGTAGGTACATATGGCGTGTGTGTATATATGTTTGCACTTATGTAATTTGTATGAGTGTGCATATGTATTTATATGTACATATGTAGTGTTTCTATGTGTACATAAGTTATATGTGTGTGTGTGTGTACATATGTTACATATATCAGCATCATGATAGATGGTGAAGACATTGAGATTTTTAACAGCTTCAGTTTGTTTGGCTCCACAATCAACATTCTTGCTACCAGCAGTCAGAAAATCAAAAGACGAAATGCACTGGAAAAGTCTGCTGTCAGAGATCTGTCCAGAGTACTAAAGAACAATGACACCAGCCTGGAGACTAAGGTGTGCCTGATCCAGGACATAATTTTAACAATTAATTGCTATGCATCAGACAACTGAACAATGAATGGGGATGATAAAAGGAGAATTGATGCCTTATATCTGTGGTGCTGGAGAAGAGTATTGAATATAAGATGACTGCTAGGACAAACAGGTTTGTTCTTGAGAGGGTGAAACCAGGCTGCTCCTTAGAGACAAGGATTCCGAAGTTCCATCTGATATACTTTGCTTCAAGGAGGGACCAGTGCTTGGATGGGACTTCATGCTTGCGAGGGTGGAGGGACAGCAGAAGACACAAAAACACTGGATGAGATGGATTGATTGAGTGACTGGAATAATGCCAGTAGGTTTGTAAGAGACATTAATTTTGGCATAGGATAGAGCAGGGTTCAGAGCAATTGTGTATAAGGTCACTATGAATCATAAGTGTCTTGACAGTCATAACAATAATGACAAGGTAGTGTATATATAGGTACATATTCAGAAATAGCTTGCCTCCAGAAACCCTATGAACTTGGAGAAACGATGAAAAGTTATAAAAGTGTTCATGTCTTTCTATCATAGGGTCGCTATGAGTCATCTATAACTCAACAGCACTTAACAACAAAACATAGAGAGAGCTCAGTTGGCCTAGTGGAGAGAAAGTGATGCTACCAAGCCAAAGGTGGGTTATTTTAACCTGTGGTCCTCAGGACTGATTTTAATTGTTTTTGGTCAAAAAAGCTTCTAAGTGGTATAGCGCTGGTCTGTCCATTTGCTGTACAGATGTAACTTGCGGTTGCTGTGATGCTGAAAATTGTGACACTGAAGTGTCAAATGTGATAATGGTTACCCATGGTGGACAGTGTTTGGTGGAGCTCCCTGATTAAAACAAGCTTGGAAGCAGGAGTGGCATCCACTTCTGAAATAGCTTGTCTCCTGAAACCCTATGAACCTGGAGAAAGAATGAAAATTATTCAAGGGCCAGGTTTCTTGTTCGTAGCGTCACTATGAGTCACTTAATGACTCGATGGCACTTAACAACGTGTGTGTGTGTGTGTGTGTGTGTGTGTGTGTATTTTTTTTTAATTTATTTTCTCATGATTTTATCTGGATTGTATGCCTTTTATTTCAAACAGTTCTCAGAGGGTATTTTACTTTAAGTTATCAAAGATTTTAAAAATATTTTACCATTTAAATAGTTATTTTGTAGAAGAATAAGATGATTTTTTAAATTCCACATAAAAGTCAGTGTATATGTGACAAATCTCAAATGCTAATATTTCATTTTGGCAGCTAAGATTTGCTGATTCGAAAAGCAATTACCATTCTAATTAAATACTATTCTAGCAGCAAAATCTATTTTCTTATAATACTGACATTTATATTGATGTCTGACTGTTGGCTTAATTACAGTTAAGCTCTTATTAGAACATCAAGTCTTCATTGTCTTTCCAGATAACTTGTTTAAGTTTGTATGGTTTGTCAATTTAACTGGTTAAAACTGCCTTCCACCAGTGAGTAAGATTGCTGAATGGATAATCTAATTCAGTCATTAAAATGAAGCCCATCCTGCAATCAGCATAGATCTTTCTATTTATTAAGGACCAAGTCAGCTTTACTGTGATTGAGCATATTAGTTAAGAATTTATCTTAAAACTCTCAAGCTAAATCTAATATATCAGTGGTTTAAATGAATTAAGATATTTTTCCTTCTATGTAAAGGAAGTTTGGATATAATCCAAACTAAAGACCTTGGATTCTCTAAGTGATTCTATCCAGGTATTTTTTTTAAAAAATTTTGTTTTGTTTGGAGGTTCTTTTGTAGCCTCCATATACCTACTTACAGAATGAAGACCAGAGGTTTAGATTTTCTTGGTCACATTTCAGATATGATAGTACAGGATCCAGCAGGAAGGGTCCATGATATGTCAGTGTTTTCTCAAAAAATAATTTTCTCAGGAAAAAACCGCTAATGACTCAAAGTAAAACTTGATATTCTAAGAATAAGATTTCTAATTTATATCTTTTAATTAGTACTCTGTTAAACTATGCTTTGACATTCGTGAGTGACCAGTAGTAGTAGATTCTTATAACTGGTAGTCTTCTCTAGAAGATTGCATGTTGAAGTTTTTCTTAAAAATTTTATATTAGAAGACTATGTCTAAATATTTTTACTTATGATTAATATCAATGAAAATATCAAATGATATTGTTGTTGTTAGATGACTTTATGATCGAAATATCTGAATCTTACCCTATCCTACACAATCATCATGATCTCAATCGTCCTCAAGTTCATTGTAGTACACCTTGTAAAAATCAATTTCCCTGAAGGTTTTTCTCTCTTTTGTTGTCCTTTTAACTTTCCCAGCATATCTCTCTCCAAGGATTGCTTCCTCCTAAAAATGTGGCCAAAGTAAATGAGATGAAGTTTCACTATCCCTTCCTCTAGAAAGTACCATTAAGACAGATTTGCTTGTTCTTTTGGCAGTCCATGAGCTATTCAATATTCTTAACCAACACCACAATTCCAAGACATTTAATCTACTTGATCATAGTTCTTTAACCATCATTCAAATGTCAGATGCATGAGAAGCTATAGAAAACATCATGGCTTGGATCAGGTGCTCTTGAGTCTTTAAATTGATACTCATTTTTTGACACTTTGGAGAGATCTTTGCAAATTTCTTCAGTGTATGACATCTCTTAATTTCTTTTTTTTATTAAATTTTATTAATTTTAATGAACACTTACAGAGATTTTGGATTTCCATTCACTCATTGTTGCACTATTTTCTCTACCCACCCCCAATTCATTCCTCTTTTTTTTCCCCCTTGAAATTCTGTTTTAATTGTCCTATTGCCACAGTGCTTGTCAAAACCAGTTGTTAATCTCCTTTGTCAGTGTGTCCTTTGCCATTCCCTATCACTCCTCCCTAAGAGAGACTTCACCCTGATTCATAAGGAAAAGGGGACGGCGTATTCTCTTAGCTGCTTCCTGCTGAAAAGGGACGCTGTAGGTTTCAGGGTGAAGATCTTCTCTCACTACTCTAAAGTGCTGCTTTGACAATAGGAAACATGTAGACTATTGTGGAGATTGATTTTGGAATTTAGGTGCACTGTTATCAATCGTGCTTAGCCATACAAGTTCATATCCTTGAAGATGTATCACGAAACTGTTGCAGCCTAGAAGACACAAATTTAACCAACAAGTTAAAAAGTACATGAGTCAAAATTAAAAGCAATAATATTTCAAGTAGAGGTTCTAACAGTGGTACAAATCAAGTTAAACTTAAAAGATTATATTGTTCAAAATTATTTGTTATATGTTTGTTTAAATTTTTCCCTCTTTTAACAACTGGGATCTAGAGGGACCAGAGAATGGCCAAAATTATTGGGGCAACTATTGCTGTCAGTTTAGGCCCTGTGTCAGGAAAAGGAAGTCTTACTCATAAACAATGCCACCCAAAGGTAATCTCTTTTCTTGAGTGCTGCTACCTTAGGTGTGGATTATAGATCCAAGTAAAATGAAGTGGAATAGAATGAGCAATCTCTTCTCTTGTAACTGCCTTTGGAAACCTGCTGGAGAGTCAGCCAGCCGGGTTGGTTCCTTCTCAATCACACACAACCTCCAGCCACCACCACCTATATTAAAAACTGTAGTCTTTGATTCTATTTGGTGACAGAAATGGAGCTGGAAAACAATGACAAGAATTTTGTATAATGAATGATTTTAAAATTAATATTTATATTTGGAAGAAAGAAATTACTCTATTTTCTTTCTAATTTACATTTTTAAATGGATGAATTCCAAACTAAGAATCTATATTCTAAACATAGAATTTTAAATATCAGAGAGTTCTGGTGATACAGTCTATATGGAGTGTTACTGGTAATCCATAGACCTGGTCTCTCTGGTGGATGGAAGCTTCTATTGTTTCCAAAGGAGTTGTTGCTAGGTGTCATTAAATCAACTAGAATCTGAGCGATCCTATGAACAACAGACCCATTCTGTGTCACCCTCATGGTCTCTGATATGCTTGGGTTCATCATTCAATCACTGTGCTAATCCATCTTGTTTAGGTTCTTTCTCTCTGCAATCCTCTACTTTTCTGAGCATAATCCTGTCCCTCCTGACAACATACCCAAATTGTGTGAAACAATATTTTACCCTTCTGGCCTCTAAGGAGCACTGATTGCACTTCCTCCAAGACAGACTTATTTGTTCTCTTGGAAGACCATAAGGTATTCAAACTGCTTTGCCAACACTGCAACCCAAAGTCATGGATTCTTTTTCCATCTTCTTTCATCATTGGCAAATATTCAGATACATAGAAAACAACAGAAAATACTATGGCTTAGATTAAGTTCAGTTTAGACTTTAAACTACTGTTATTGTTCTTTATCACTTTGGAGAGATCATTGACAACGTATTTTCCCAATGTAATAGATTATTCTAAAAAAAAAATGAGTAACTTCCTCTCTTTCTACTTTGGACCTAGGAAACCCAAAGCAGTGTCTGCTGTCATCCAGCTCCAACTAGAAGACAATGAGTGATTCTAAATATCAGTCTAATCTTTGCATGTTCTATTTTCTGAAGCTGACTGCATTCTTTTTAAAAAGCATAATAAACAGTGCAAAATGTTTTCAGGAGTTTATCTGCAGCATTGTTTGGTTAAATGGATACTTTTAGAAATCAGTTTCTCTAAGGCTTTAGATCAAAACTATATCATAAGGGAAATAATCTGAGTACTCACCCTAAATTCATGGGCTCAACAAATAGTATTCTGTTAAATTAGAATTGTCTCTTTCTTCTCTTTCATGTTGTTGTGGTTATGTGCTGTCAAGACGCCTGCGACTCATAGCCACACTATGTACAATAGCCCTAAACGCTGGTCTATCCTGTGCCAATTTTATTGTCTCTGACACACCTAACACCATTATCCCATTCATTGAATCAATCCATCTCATTGAGGACCATTCTCTCTTGCTCTGTCCCTACACCTTCTCAAGCATGATGTCCTTTTCCAAAGACTGGTCTCTCTTTGCAACATGTCTGAAATATGTTAGATGAAGCTTCAGAATTCTTGCCTCCAAGGAGCAGCCTGATCTCACCCTCACTAGGCTGAACCTGTATATTCTCCTAGCAATCCATGTTATATTCAACACTATATAAGACATAAAGACTATGTCATAAAATAAAAAAATGCTTTACTGTAAGAATCTATATTTTTCGATTTTGAATTGCAAATGACAAATATAGAACCATGAAAAAGAAAAGTTTATCTTGAACATATCTCACCGATATGCTAGGAGTCTGAAATAAGCATTCAAGTGTTTATTTAGGTAGAGGAAAAGTGAACTATGGGATACCTCAAAGTTGTGTTTTGGGGTTTTATTTGTTTTTTTAAAAGAGGTTGATTGATGAAATTGGGCAATTCTGCCCCCTTGTGGTGCACTATTGTTTCATAGCAAATCATAAAATTCCTTTGACTGTAAGGAGAAGTAAAAGAAAATATTTGAAGAGGGGAATAAATATATAAAACCTCAGGTAGGAGTTAATTCCAACACGCAACAAGAAGAACAGAGAGTGCGTGTGCATGTCCTGCTGGCTTACTCACTGCCAACACAGTGCTCCGCGGGAGCTGGAGAAAAATTGTAAATATCCTCCCTTACGTATATGCAGAACAGATTATCAAAGAGGCTCTGCTCTATGAGTAGAAGTGTGGTATCAAGATTGGTGGAAGATCCATCAACAATCTGCGTTATGCAGATGACACAACACTGCTTGCTGAAACTGAGGAGGACCTGAAGCGCTTGCTGCAGAGGGTCAAGGACTGCAGCCTTCAGTATGAGTTAAAGGTTAATATCAAGAAGACAGAGATTCTCACACTGGGCTAATTGGAAGCATCAAGTTGGATGGTGAGGAGATTGAGATTGTTTACAGCTTTAGTTTGCTTGGCTCCACAGTCAACACTCTCGGCACCAGCAGCCAGGAAATTAAAGACATACTGTGATGGGAAAGTCTGCTGTTAGGGACCTCTCCAAAGTACTGACGAGCAATGGTGTCACTCTGGAGACTAAGGTGCACCTGACACAGAATACAGTCTTTGCAATTACTTGCTATGTGTCAGAGAGCTGGACAATGACTAGGAACAATAGAAGGAGAATTGATGCCTTTGAACTGTGGTGCTGGAGAAGAGTATTAAATGTACTATGGACTAAAAAACAAACAAACAAGCAAACAAAACAAAACAAAAACACCAAACAGATTCATCATGGAGAGGGATAAACCAGGCTGCTCCTTGGAGGCAAGGATTCTGAAGCTTCATCTGACACACTTTGGACATTTTGCAAGGAAGGGCGACCAGTCCTTGGAGAGGGACATCATGCTTGGGAGGGTGGAGGGACAGCACAGGAGGGGAAGACCCTCTATAAGGTGAATTGATTCAGTGACTGGGATAACAGTGTGTGTGTGTTGGAGACAGTGAGATTGGCACAGGATAGAGCACGGTTTAGGTCTGTTGTACATAGGTCGCTATAAGTCTCAAGGGGCTCGACAACACATAACAACAACAACAACAATCTGTTGTTATTGTTAATCGTCAAGTCAGAATAGACTCATAGCTGACCCTCCAGTGAGTTTTCAAAGGCTGTTAATCATATAGGGAGTAGATTGCCCATCCTTATCCAGTGGAGCATTGCTACTTCCTTTCTTTAATTTAGCAGCACAGCTTCTTACCAAAATGCCACCAGAGATTTCCTGGTGGTGGTGGTGTTGGTGATGATTGCCGTCAATTCAAACACGACGTATAGCGACCCTGTTTCCATTCTAAAGAAGGGTGACCCAACAGAGTGTGGAAACTACAGAACAATATCATTGATTTCACAAGCAAGCAAGATTCTACTGAAGATAATCAAAAAACGACTGGAACAGCACATCAGCAGAGAACTGCCGGAAGTCCAGTCTGGGTTTATAAGGGGTCATGGTACTAGGGATATTGTAGCTGATGTTAGATGGAGCTTAGCTGAAAGCAGTGAATACCAGAAGAATGTCTGTGTTTCATTAATTATGCAAAGGCATTTGACTGTGTGGATCATAACAAACTGTGGCTGACTCTGAGAAGAATGGGAATCCCAGAACA
>NW_006399770.1:22615300-22616551 GCF_000299155.1 Elephantulus edwardii
ATCTTTCTAAGTTTCTTTTCTATATGTGTTTTCCTTCATCATTTAAAAAATATAACATTTTATTAAATGTCTGGCAAATTGTATTGCCATGTAACAAATTGATATTTATTGTTCATGGACATTAGTAGCACCCTTCAAAATATGTCAATGTTCTCATTCCGTCTCTTTTTGTAATTTAGTTTCACTATACCTATATTTTTATATTTTCCTTTTAATTAATTGTTGGCCATTTTTCTCATATAGATTATTTTTATAAATGTATCTTGTCCTGTAAAGATACGTAACCTTCAACATTATGGAGGATCGCTAGGAGTCAGACAAACTATACAGCACTGGATGCATTAGTCATTATTCTTGGAAAGAAACTTACACCAGGTAAGGAAAAATAGGAGAGAGCTCTTTAAGTTAAATTTGTAAGAGCAGAGATAAGCAATAATTTAAAAAAAGAAAAGATGGTAATTGATTTAAAGAAGCAAAACAAGAACTAAAATTAAAAGAGAGGATGCAATTTTATATATGGTGATCCTGGAGATACTTTTATCAGAGACTCCTTGTAGAAATACAATTCCCACCCATATGTAGAGTGTAGAAAATCACAGGAGTGCTAACGCTGGAGGATTTTTGTTGAATCAAAGAAAAGAAATGGCCTTGAAAATTAATGAAGAAGAAAGAGATAACCTTAAGTGATAAGAATATCATGCTAATACAAGCTCTGTCTCGCAGTATTTTGAAGATTATCTTTGTTCTAGCTGATGTTGGATGGTATGTCATGGTATAAAGCATGGAAATCGATTAAAAATTAATAATCCAAAAGAGAAATGAGAGAAGTTTTGGCAAAAATAGCAGTTTTTAAGGTAGTAAATAATGGGAAGATTTTGCTTAATTCCTATGATAACTTACCTGTTAACTAACTTAAAAATCAAGGAGATATGGTGGTATTATCAGTAAAGAAATACAGCCGATACAAATGGCACCATTTTGAACCAGTCTCTTTGGGCTCTGTGGAAGAAAGATGAGCGATCTCTACTCATGCATTTTACAACCTCTGAAAACCCACTGGTAGGCCAGTTATAAGTTGATTTCAACTCAGTTCCAACGCGTAGTAGAGTTGTAGTTGTTGTTATGTGCCGTCGAGTTGCTTGCAACTCATAGCGACCCTATATACAACAGCCCTAAACTCTGCTCTGTCCTGCACCAATCGCACTGTCTCTGACACTCCCATCCCAATTATCCCAGTCACTGAATCAATCC
>NW_006399770.1:22617033-22629765 GCF_000299155.1 Elephantulus edwardii
AAATCGTCCACCAATCTTGACCCCACATTTCTCCTCATAGAGCCCAGCCACCCAGATAATCTGTTCTGCAAATAGGTTGAAAAGGTATGGAGATAGGCTGCATCTCTGGGGTACGCCCTTCCCAATTTTGAACCATGCAGTGTTCCCTTGCATAGCAGAGTAGTAATTTAAAAATCATTTGATGGGCATTTAGGTTGTTTCCAACTCCTTGCTATTGTAAACAAAGCAGCAATAAACATGGGTATGCATATATTTCCTTGGATGTCATTTATGATCTCTTTAGGGTATATTCCCAGTAGTGGAATTTCTGGGTCAAATGGTATCTCTATTTGCAACATTTTGAGAAAGCGCCACATCGCTTTCCAGAGTGGTTGCACCATTTTACACTCCTACCAACAGTGAATAAGGGTTCCAGTCTCTCCACAACCTCACCAGCATTTGTTGCTTGCTGTTCTGTTAAATTTTGCTAGTCTTACTGGTGTGAGATGATATCTCATGGTTGTCTTGATTTGCATCTCTCTCAGAGCTAGGGATGCCCATCAACAAACGAATGGTAGAGAAGCTGTGCTATATTCACACAATGGAATACTATGCTGCATTGAAAAACAAGGAACTCATGCAATATTATTCAAAATGGGTGACCCTGGAGGACATTATGCTGAGTGAGGTATCTCAGTCACAAAGGGACAAATTCAAATGGCACTGTCATAGAATGAGGCTGATACAGGTTGGGCATAAGACTGAGAATAACTGGATGAAATATGTTTACGGCATTGAAGTCTATGGGGGAGAGAATAGTTTAAAAGTATTATAGGGAATTATGTTTATCATAAGAGTACGGAATGAAGGTTGCAGATTGGATTATATTTGGGGCTGGGGGTGGGTTGGGGGAAGTGCGGTGGGGATTGTGTACCAATGAGGGAGTTTTTCTTTTGCTTTTCAAGGAGAGGAGCTAAGGGGGGGGCAGGGATTTGTGCGGGGAGAAGGGTGCAACAGTAAATGAATGGAATTCCAAAATCTCTGTAGATATTCATTGAAATGAAAAATAAATAAATTAATTTAATAAAAAAATGAAAATGACAAAGCATTGCTATCTTTCCTTTAGTAATTACATGGTTTAATAACATTGACCATTCTAATAATAAAGTAAACAAAAAATATATTCATTACGGATAATTTGAAAAATTAAAAAAAATAATTTGAATTGAAAATAAGTCCACCATTTTCCATAAAATTACATTTTCATGAGAGGAATATATTGTTTGCTTATATTGTTAATATAAAATTACTATAGTATTTGCCTATAGTGTATTGTTTAACTTGTACTAAATCAGCCTTTAAACTTATGGTAACTTTGCACAACCAGATTGAACTGGTATTACCCATAGCGATGTGTTCTCTTATTTTTGGTAATTCATCACTAGCTCCTTCTTCTTAGTTTCATGTAAAAACACATAACTCTCCAATGACAAATGAGTGGTGCTTGTGAATGAAGTTTTTTGACCAGGAATTAAGCCAGGGTCTCCTACTTAGCTTATCTCTTTAGAGAGAGGTCTAACTGTTAACATCCAAATACGGCATCTTAAAAGATTTTAAATATTTATGGAAGCAGAAATTTACATATTTCTGCTGTGAAGTATTTGATGATTTTATACTGCCAAAATTTGGTTAATTGTTAAGCCCTTAACACTATTAATAGTGACATTACCAAGATTTCCCCATATTGTTGATTATTTTTGTTTAGTGCCATTAAGTTGGGTACAATTCATAGTGACCCCATGAACAACAGATTGGAATCCTGTCCTATTCTGTGCCATTCTTATCATCCTTGAAACTATTGCTGCAATCACTGTGTCACTCTTACATTTTATTTAGTCTTTCTCTCTTTTGCTCACCCTCCTAACTTTGTAAAAATGATGTCCTCTCCCAAGGCATAGTGTCTCCTAACAAAATATCCAAAGTATGTGAGAAGTTTCACTGTACTTGGTGCCAAGGAGCATTCTTGTTTCACTTTCTCAAAGACATCTGTTTGTTTTTTTTTTTGACAGTCCAACTATAAAGCTTAAAGGTGTCAATTCTTCTTCTGTGATCCTTATTCAATATTCAACTCTCAGACTGCAAAGACAATGGCTTGAATCAGGTGAACTTTAGACTAATATCATCTCTCTTGAGGACTTTGAAGAAGTCCCTGACAGCAGAACTTTTCAATGTTATGCATCTCCAGATATCCTGACTCTTGGTACCAAGGACATTCATTGTGGATTCAAGTTAGATGGAATCACTGACAACTTCTAACTTCTCTCCATCAATCATGATGTTGTTTGTTGCCTAGTGGAGAAAATTTTTATTTTTTCTGATATTCAGATGTAATCCATATCAAAGGCTACAGGCCCTTGATCCTCTGCAGCAAGGTCTCAAGACCTCCTTGCTTTTGTTGATCTGTCTTCCTCCAATCCTAATATCACATTCTTCTTCATAAAGCCCAGCTTCTCAAATGATTTGTTCAACATTTAAACTGAATTAGTAAGTAGAAAAGCAACAACCCTGACACACACCTTTTCTGATTTCAAACCATGTAGTGTTCCATTGCTCTTTTTGGACACATTTCTTTGTCTAGGTATAGGCTTCATATAAGCATAAATAAGTGTTCTGTAATTCCTGTTCATCTTAATGTTATCCATAGTTTCTCATGATCCACACAGTCTAATGCCTTTGCATAGTCAATAAAGTACAGATTAATGTTCTTCTGGTATTCTTTGTTTTCAACCATGATCCATCTGCAACAGCAATGATATTTTGGTGCCACAGCTTCTTCAAAACTCAAACTGAACTTGTGTTAATTTTCTATCAGTATGCTATTCTAGCCTTTTTTAAGGATCCCTCATAGAAAATTAGAGTTATACCATTAAGCCACCACTACCCCTAAAGGGAGATATATAGATGGAGATAAAGATACATATGAAGAGGGACAGGGAACAGGAGTGGGAGAGGGAGAGGGAGATGGATATAGATAGATACACACTTTGTGAAATTTGATAAATGGTGATGGTTGTAGAAGAGCTTCAGACCTTTGGTTCATGGGGTCACTATGAGTCACCCTCAACTCAACAGCAATCAACAACAACAAATATATATGTGCAATTAAAGAAAAACCACAACAGTATGTGTTTATATGAGGGAGCTCTGTTGGCTTAGCAGTGAGGAATTTTGCTGTTAACCCAAAGGAAAACTGTTTGAAACCACCAGCTTGCTTTGTGGGAGTAAGATGAACAATCTCCTCCTGTGTGAATTATTGCCTTTGAAAACTTGCTGGAAAGTCATCTATGATTTAGTTCTGAATTGATGGTACATAACAATCACAACATGTTTCTTTGTAATGTAGATGTTTCTCTAGTTGCATAGTCTATAGGGAGTTGCATGGTTAGCTCACATGTGGTGCTTCTTTGACAGTTTGAATACAAACTGAAAACGCACTAGAGGGTGAGCTATCGGCCAGTTACTACTTGACAGCTGTGAGTCTGACATTTTATTTTGTTTGTTTTAATATGTAGGTTTTCCTTTGGTGAGGTTCTGGGTGACACAAATATTTTAGAGCTCAGCTAATAATGGAAAGAATACCTGGAAGAAGGTTTTTCAAAAGAAAGGCTTTGTGGTTTCAATAGATCACAATGACTGTATCACACGGAATCTCCCTGAGTAAGAATTGCCACCTGTTTCTCTTGTTTGTTTTCTTTTCTTTTTAAAATTACGGTATGCTTGTATAATAAATCAAGGAAAAAAAGAAAAAAACCACCACAAATAATAACTTGTATTAAATTATTAAAAATCAAATTAAAAATAAGTCAATTAATATCAGATAAGGGACTTATATCCAGAATTTATGAAATACTTGAGCACCACAATAAGATAAAGGTAAATAATCCAATAGAAAAATGGGCACAGCATATGAACAGACACTTCACTGAAGAAGACATTCAGATGGCTAACAAGCACATGAAGAAATGTTCAAAATCCTTAGCTCTAAGAGAGATGCAAATCAAAACAACTGTGAGATATCATCTCACCCCAGTCAGAGTAGCAAAATTTAACAGAACAGCAAACAACAAATTCTGGTGAGGTTGTGGAGAAACTAGAACCCTTATTCACTGTTGGTGGAAGTGTAAAATGGTGCAACCACTGTGGAAGGCTGTGTGGTACTTTCTCAAAAATTTGCAAGTACAGATACCATTTGACACAGCAGTTCCACTACTGAGAATATACCCCAAAGAGACCATAACTGCCACCCAAGGAGATATATGTACATCCATGTTTATCGTGGCTTTTTTCACAATAGCAAGGAGTTGGAAGCAAGCTAAGTGCCCATCAATAAACAAATAGAGAAGCTGTGGTATATTCACACAATGGAATACTATGCTGCATTGAAAAACAAGAAACTCATGCAATGTTATTCAAAATTGGTGATCCTGGAGGACATTATGCTGAGTGAAATAACTCAGTTACAAAAAGACAAATACTGCATAGTGCTACTGTTGTAAAACATGACAGACATCGGGGTTGGGGGAGACTGAGGAAGATGGGATAAACAATGTATACTGCATTGAAATATATGAGGGAATTAACTGTTCAAAAGGTATAAGTGCTTAGATATTATTAGCATGACAGGAGTCCAGAACGAAGGCTGCGTGGTGGAGTGGACCTAGGGGGGAGGAATTGTAAAACAATGAAAGGGTTTTTCTTTTACTTTTCCAAGAGGGTGGTGTACAAGGGGGGAAGGTTGGGAGGGGAGAAAAGTACAGCAATGAATGAATGGAAATCCAAAGTCTCTGTAAATTTTCACTGAAATTAATAATAAATTTTTAAAAAGTCAATTAAGATAGTGCATTTTAGCTATAATATTGTGTATTAAACCATTTAAAAGGCAAAAAATACCCAAGTATTTTTAATAATTTTATATTTTTCATAAATTTTCAGTGTTTTATTATATGTAACATTCAAAGAAAATATTTTCTTTGTTATGTAATATTTAAATATTAATTATAATATTTGATAAAGTAATACAGTAAATATTTTACTTAATTATTAACTCTTTTATTAAGAGTATAACAATACATTTAAAATTTAGAATTTTAATTTGAAAATTTATTAGTAATTATTTAAAATTAAAGTTCTCATTTTAAAATATTGATATTTTAGTGGATAAAACTATTAAATCCTGTATTTTTAAATGATAGGGTCAATTTCTAGATTGTTTTTTATAATTGGTTTGTACTCCATAGTTTATAATGTGTAAATATCTGTGATTGCTCAAAATGGCTTCCTTACCCATTGCTTAACTTTGTTTTGTGAAGGAAATAATAAACAGATATGTCTTGGGTAAGGTGCAGCCAGAGTATTTCCTGGAGGCAAAGATGATAAAGTTTTGTCTCAAAAAGTTTGGGCATACTGCTAGAAGAGGCTATTACTTAGAGAGAGAAATGATACTTGGAAAGGTAGAAGGACAGAAAAGGAAAGGAAGACTCTAAAATAGGTAGAGTGACACAATGGCTGCATCACTGGGATTGTGTCATAGATTGTGAGGACAACACGCGATAGACCAGGGTTCTTATCTGTTGTTCTTAAGGCCACTATTAGTCTTGATAGACTGGTATCACTGTTCTTTAGTACTCTGAAGAGGTCCCTGACAGCAGCCTTTCCTAAAGCAACTCATCTTTTGATTTCCTGGCTGCTGGTACCAAGGGTGTTGATTTGTGATCTGAGCAAGATGAAATTGTTAAAAACCTTAATCTTTTCTCCATCTGTTCTGATGCCACTAATTGGGCCCCATAGTGAGAATTTTTGTGTTCTTGCTGTTGAGATGCAACTCTATATTGAAGACTGAAATCCTTCATCTTCTGCACTAAACTCTTCAAGTGCTCCTCAATTTCAGTGAGCATGGTTGTGTATTTTCATAAAGAAGGTTGTTAATAACCCTTCCTCCAATTCTATACCACATTTTCTTTCATAATGTCCAGCCTCCTGAATGATCTGTTTTGTATATAGATTGAAAAGCCGAGTAGAAAGGGTACATACCTACAAACTCCTTTCTTGATTTTGAACCATGCAGAGTTCCTTTGCCATTTTACTAAAGGCCTATATAAACTTAACAAAGCTCAGTGCTCACGTTCTTTAGCTTACTTTCCTTGTCCCAGCTGTGCCACTTACAGTTAAAGGATTCTGGCCTAACAGTCACCAATTGCTTCAATATCAGCCTGCATCATAGACTGCCTGAGCTACTTCTCTGATTCATGAGCTTCTGTGAGACCTTCCTGCAAATTATAAAACCTAAGAGACTTAGATGATAGGGAACTTAAAGAAGGAGTAACAGTTGATATTGAGACGCATGGAATGGTATATAGCATTTGGGACATTGTTGACTTCCACCTTTTAATATCCAATGTGAGACTAATATTTGTAAAACAGAATGTAAGCACAATTTCATATTGACAGTTTGAGTAATCTTTTAATCTATTGAAACACATTTTTCCCTGGCTGGGGGAAATAATTCTTTGAAAGATATAAGCAAGAGAAGTGGGATCAATGTCATGCAGAAGGTTTCTTGAAAATGCAGAATAGAAAAAAGAAGTGTTGCATCTGGAATTTCTTTCATTTAAGCAATAGTCAACACATATGAAGCATCAATACTGTTACTATGTAAAAGAGATAGATTGCAAGGGTGTTGCATAAATCTTTAATATGTGCAGTTGTTGTTATGTGCCATTGAGTTGCCTGCGACCCATAGTGACTCTATGTACAACAGCTCTGAACCTTCCCCTGTCCTGAGCCAGTCTCATTTATTCTGACACACCAATCCCCGTTGCCCAGTCACTGTATCATTTCATCTGGGATCTTCCTTTTCCTCACTGTCCCTCCACACTTCCAAGCATTATTTCCTTCTCCAAGGACAAAGTATGTGAAAAGGAGATTCAAAATCCTAGTCTCCAAGAAAAGACTTGGTTTCACCCTCTCCAAGACATGCAAATTTGTTTTCTTGGCAATCCATGGTATGATCAAGACTTTTCTCCAGCACAACAACTCAAAGGCAGCTATTCTTCTGTTATCCTTAGCCATTATCCAGCTCTCTGACACATAGAAAGTAATTGCCTAAATAAGGTGCACCTTAGTCACTAGACTTACATTGTTTTCAGCACTCTGCAGAGGTCCCTGACAGCAGATTTTTCCAATACAATTAATCATTTGATTTCTTGAATACTAGTGTTAAAACTGTTGATTGTGGAGCCCAGCAAGCTATAATCGTTAACAACCTTTATCTCTTCTCCATCTATCATGATGATGCCAATTGGCCCAGTGGTGAGAATTTTGGTTTTCTTGATATTGAGTTTAACTCTCTATTGAAGACTACAGTCTTTGACCTTCTGCAGTAAGTGCTTCAGGTCTTCAGTTTGAGCAAGCAAGGTTGTGTCTTCTGCATAAAGTAGGTTGTTGAAGAGTCTTCCTCCAATCGTGATGCTGCATTCATCCCCATAAAGCCTTGCTTCCCCACTAATTTGTTCTGTAAATAGATTAAAGTGTGTATGAGGTCCTCCTCAGTTTCAGCAAGCAGGGTTGTGCCATCTGCATAACGCAGATCCTTACTTGATCTTCCACAAATCCTGATGCCACAATTCTCTTCATAGAGCCCAGCCTCTCAGATAATCTGTTCTGCATACATGTTGAAAAGGTATGGAGACAGGATGCATCCCTGGCGTACACCCTTCCCTATTTTGAACCAGGCAGTGTTACCCTGCTCTGTTCTGACTACTGCCTCTTGGTCCAAGTATAGGTTTCGCATTAGCACAATTAAATATTCTGGGATTCCCATTCTTCTCAGAGTCAGCCACAGTTTGTTATGATCCACACAGTCAAATGCCTTTGCATAATCAATGAAACACAGATAGACATTCTTCTGGTATTCTCTGCTTTCAGCCAAGATCCATCTAACATCAGCAACAATATCCCTAGTACCACGACCACTTCTAAACCCAGCCTGTCCTTCTGGTAGTTCTCTGCTGATGTGCTGTTCTAATAATTTTTGGATAATCTTCAGTAGAATCTTGCTTGCATGTGAAATCAATGACACTGTTCTGTCATTTCACATGCACTTGCTGAGAAGGGTCAAGGACTGCAGCCTTCAATATGGACTGAGGTTCAATGTCAAGAAGACAAAGATTCTCACCACTGGACCAATTGGCAGCGTCAGGATGGATGGTGAAGAGATTGAGATTGTTCACAGCTTCAGTTTGCTCGGCTCCACAGTCAACACTCTTGGCACCAGCAGTCAGGAAATCAAATAGCATATTGTGATGGCAAAATCTGCTGTTAGGGACATCTCTAAAGTACTCAGGAGCAACGGTGTCTCTCTGGAGACTAAGGTGCTCCTGATACCTGCCATGATCTTTGCAATCGTTTGTTATGCATCAGAGAGTTGGACAATGACTAGCGAGGACAGAAGGACAGTGGATGCTTTTCAGTTGTGCTGGAGAAGAGTACTGAATATACCCTGGACTGCCAGGAAAACAAACAGATTCATCTTGGAGAGGATTAAACCAAGCTACTCCTTGGAGGCAAGGATTCTGGGGCTTCATCTGACATACTTTGGACATGTTGCCAGGAGGGATGGGTCCTTGGAGAGGGACATCATGCTTGGGAGGGTGGAGGGGCAGCGCAGGAGGGGAAGACCCTCTATGAGATGGATTGATTCGGTGACTGGGGTAATCGGGATGGGTGTGTTAGAGGCAGTGCGATTGGCGCAGGATAGAGCAGGGTTTAGGGCTGTTGTGCATAGGGTCGCTATGAGTGGTAAATGACTCAACAGCACATAACAACAACATATAGATTAAAAAGGTATGGTGATAGGATACATCCCTGCCATATTCCTTTCCTGATTTTGAACCATACAGTGTTCCCCTACTCTGTTCTGAGGACTGCTTCCTGGTCCAAGTAAAGTAAAGGTATTGCATTATATGCAGTACTATATACCCCCCCAAAAGTAGTTAAGCCTTATATTAATTGAAAGATGAATGTTATGTATTCTAATTTCCAAAAGCAATAATGAGTAAATTTCATCAAGGTCCACATCTTCTAATGTTGCAATAATTTTAATGTCTACAATTCGATTATAAAAGAAATATTTGAATAATAGAGAGTGTGAAAACAAGCTATTTTTTGAAAGCAAGGACTTTGAAGATCTGTCTCACACATTCTGGGTATGTTGCTAGGAGGGACCAATCCTTGAAAAAGGACATTATCCTTGGAAGAGTGGAGGAAGAGCACAGGGGAGGAAGAGCCTGAAAAAGATGTATCTAATGTATCTATATAGTAACTGAGGTAATGTGGATAGGTGTCAGAGTCAATGAGATTGGCTCAGGATAGGGTAGAGTTCGGAGCTAATGTGCATAGGGTAATTCTGAGTTGTAGTTGACTTTATGACACCTAACAACAACAACATAGAATATTATTAATCAGATTTAAAATTATCACTAGTATTTTTTACAATTAGTGTCTTAGTCACAGTTCTCTATAAAAACAGAACAATTTACATTATATAAAAGTTCAAACAAACAAACCCAAACTCACTGTCATTGAGCTGATTCCAAGTCATAATGATTATAGATTTAGTTCCTGGAGCTATAAATATTCAGGAAAGAATATTATCCATCTTTCTGCCGTGGATTAAAACTAGTGATATGTCAATTAGCAGCTCAATATACAACACATATTGCCACCTGACATCTACCGAGAGAGAAAAAAACAGAGGGAGAGAGGAGGATGCAACAAAGAGAGAGTGGGTGAGGTGATTTAATTTAATTAAGGATTGGTTTCCATGACTGTGAGATATTGGTAAATCCCTGATCCATCTAAAGTCCAATATGTTTGGACAAAACACTGAGGATTATATTTGAGACATAAATGAACCACAACATTTGCTTGAAGAAAAACTTATACGTATCTAACAATATATAGCTTCCAGTAAAAAAAACATTTTACTATAAAACTACCCCCAAATATATTTCTGTCAATTTGGATTACAACTCATATAAATGGTCTGTCAGTTTTCTAAGGCTGTAAATCTTTGTGGAAGGAGACTTTCCATTTTTCTTCTTAAGAACAGCTGGTGAAGTTTTACTTGTGATTTTTGTTGTTAGGCGGCTTCGAGTTGTGTATGACTCATAGCAATGCTATGAACAAAAGATCTGAACCCAGTTCTATACTGTGCCATCCTCACACTTCCTGACACACAAGAGCCCGTTGAGGCAGACACTGTGTCAATTCACTTTTTCAAGGGTCTCCCTCTCTTTTTATACCCTCCAATATTTAATACACTATGTCACCAGGTTGAAGAAATGAAAGTTGTACAAGTGTTTAGGCCTTTTGTTCACAGGGTTGCTATGAGTCATCTATGACTTGACGACACTTAACAACAATAACATAGAGAGAGTTCAGTTGGTCTAGTGGACAGAAAGCGGTGCTACCAAGCCATAGGTGGGTGATTTTAATCTGTGGCCTTAAGGCTTGGTTTTAATTGTTTTTTATCAAACATTCTTCTAATTGGTATAGCACTGGTCTGTCCATTTGCTGTACAGAAGTAACTTGTGGTTGACACTGATGTGTCAAATGTGATAATGATTTCTCATGGTGGACAGTGTTTAGTGGAGTTCCCCAATTAAAACAAGGTTGGAAGCAGGAGTGGCATCCACTTTCGAAATAGCTCACCTACAGAAACCCTATGAACTTAGAGAAATGAAGAAAGTTATACAAGTGTTCAGGTCTTTGATTCATAGGGTCACTATGAGTAGTCTACGACTTGACAGCACTTAACAACAACAATATGCCACCAGAGTTTCCTAATATTCCTTAAATATTAGAACTGATTATGTGCTTGTGTACGTTTGTAATAAATTTCAGCACTTTCAATACTGCACTGAATCTGATCCAGTCACTTATTACTACAAAGAAGATACATTTACTCAAATAATAATTATTTCATAAACTCTTGTTTGGTATAACCAAACACTACTCCCAAGGCTAGAAGAAAACAAGTAGTGACACATAATGACAAGACATATTTCGTACTCTGTTAGAGTTTCCAATAATTCAGAAGATGGGCACTAAGTAGATAATTGGATTATAATTGTGATATGATAAAAAGGAAAAATCCAGTGCCTTCAGAGTACATAGTTTGGGCAGGGATGTGTGTAAAATATTTAAAGAGGCATAAAATGTAAACTTAAGCTGTCTAAAAGAAGTAGCAGAATGGAGAAGACACGTGTAAAAAACATGAATAAAAAGCTGTATAAAGAAAACGTCCACATTCCCAGAACCGTGCCACACAGGGCTTGCTTTTAAAAGTAGTGTGGGCCTGGGAACCAAGAAAACTATACTCTCCTGGGAAATTACCCTATTGTGATAGTATTAGTATCCTGCTGCAAATGCAAGAGAAGAGGCACTAAGTCACAAGAAGTCAGTCCTGGAGAAGAAGCTCAAAGCAAAGGACTTTTTATCAGAATCATCTGAGATAGAAACTCATTGCTAAAACTAGTGCCTGAAATTTGACTTAGAGCCTCCTAAACCCAAGAGAGACTGGCTGCAGCATAAGAGACTAACAGCACCACAAGGTGTTAGACATCACAGAAGCACAGAAGGCTTGAAACATAAGAAATCATATCAAGGGCTGGATAGGGGGAAGGAAGTGTTGAATGAGGTGAGGGGGTGTGGAAGGGGATGGTGGTGGAGCAGGAAAAGGGATGGGTCAAGGAAAACACGCTAAGAGGGAGGGACCGACACTGAATCTATTGGTTACTTCTGTAATAGGAAAATATCCTTTATCTGCTCATCTTTCAAATACTTCATAGTCAGATACTGTTCTAAATTTAAACATTCACTGTTACATACAAGCAATATATTACTGATAATTATCAAAAAATGACTGGAAAAGCACATCAACAGAGAACTGCCAGATGTGCAGGCTGGGTTTAGAAGAGGCCATAATACTAACGATATTATAGATAATGTTAGATGGATCTTGGCTGAAAGCAGTGAGTACCAGAGGAATGTCTGTGTTTCTTGATTACACAAAAGCATTTGACTTTGTATATCACAACAAACTGTGGATAACTCTGAGAAGAATGGGGATTCTAGAACCCTAGATTGTTCTAACATGAAATCTATTTTTGGATCAAAAGTCAGTTGTAGGAACAAAGCAAGGAAATACTGCATGGTTTAAAATAAGAAAGGTGTATGCCAGTGATGTGTCCTATCTCCATACCTTTTCAATCTGTATGTGGAACAGATCATCTGGGAGGTTGGGCTCTATGAGGGGGAACGTTGCATCAAGAATGGGGAGGACTCATCAGATGACACAAACTTCTCGCTTGCTGAAACTGAGGAGGACCTGAGGCACTTGTCGTAGACAGTCAAGGACAGAGGCTCAACATCAAGAAAACAAAGATTCTCGCCACTGGTCCAATTGTCAGTGAAGAGATTGAGAATGTTAACAACTTTAGTTTCCTTGTCTCCATAACAATACTCTTGGTACCAGTAATCAGGAAATCAAAAGGAAATTAGGGAAGTCTGCTGTCAAGGACCTCTCTAGAATATTGGAGAGCAATGATGTCAGTCTGGAGACTAAGAGATGCCTGATGCAGGCCATGGTTTTCAAAATTACATGCTATGCATCAGAAAGCTGGACAATGACTA
>NW_006399770.1:22630060-22631107 GCF_000299155.1 Elephantulus edwardii
ATTCAGTGACTGGGGTAATAAGGGTAGGTGTGTCAGAGACAATAAGGTTGGCTCCGTATGGAGCAAGGTTCAGAACTGTTGTAAATAGGGTAACTATGAGTCCTCGCAGGCTTCTTAGTGGCATATAACAGCGACAACAAAGGATTGACCAATCACATCCGAAGTAACAGGTCTTTGAAAACCCTATCTAAAATAGCACACAGTGGTGCAACAATTACCATAATGGTTATGCATGATTGACAATGTCTGTTAGAGCTCATAGATTAAGACAGGCTTGGAAGCAGGAATGGCATTCACTTTCTAAACATGCCTGTGGCAACACTATAAACTTAGAGAGTGGACAATTATTATAGAACAGGGTTAGGTTCTTTTGTTTATAGGGTTACCACTTAATGACACTTAATGACAACAAAAGCAACATATAACGCCTGTCCCTTGTCTCCATTATGGAGTTAGGTGAAGTGGCGGACTCTGTACAGTGACACTTGTTTTGGTTGAGGATCTATGTGGATTGTGTAGTTGTTTTTGTTTTTGTTTTTAAGCCTCTTGTTTAGAGTCAAAAAACCTCCTGGAGGGCCCTTATATTTAGAAGTTGGGCCTGAGGGATTATAGTTTAATCCCTTGTTACTATTTTTTGGCCCTTATAAGAAATAAATATGTAGCTATTCTAAGTAATACAGTACTCTGGCCTATTTGCTGTGCTGAGGTAATCTGGATTTGTTGTGACACTGAACTGTTTGCCATTGAAGTCTCAAAATCATAATGAAACAACTATGTCATAGGTGTGCCAAACATCATAATGCCTACCTAACATGGAAAGTGTTTGGTGGAGCTCCCAGATTGATTAAGTTTTGGAAGTAGGAGTGGCATCCACTTCCTAAACCACATGTCTGTGGATGCTCCATGAACCTGAAGAAATGGCAAGAGTTATGGAAAAGCTTCAGGCCTTTTGCCTAGAGATAGAGATAGATGATAGATAGATAGATAGATAGATAGATAGATAGATAGATAGATAGATATAGATAGATATAGATATAGATATAGATA